>NC_071982.1:19334328-19620969 GCF_026283585.1 Hylaeus volcanicus
TAGAGAGAGAGAGAGAGAGAGAGAGAGAGAGAGAGAGAGAGAGAGAGAGAGAGAGAGAGAGAGAGAGAACCAGCGCGCGATTACCACGAATTTGCATAGTGTCCTAACTTCGTTCTTGTGCGGCGAATAAACGCGGAGGAACGAAGCGCGCCGATACGACGCCTTTAGTGGCACGTTGCACGTGTCGTTTGCATAGAAACTACATTTTATGGCCCCTCCTCTGCCGAGGTTCGACGCAACGACCTACGCTCCGCGGATCTTATTGGCGGTTTTGGTAGCAAGCCCCGCAATTAGAATCGTACCGATCGCTCCCACGCCGCAAAGGCGAAACGCGTCGCGCCCACGTGCCGATCCGCTCCGCGAGTACCCCCTCGACGCGCGAAAGTCGGGAAATCGCGTCTCACCTGAGGGACGAGAGTAAAAACATCTCCCTGGCGGGACATCGAATTTACGACGGGAAAGACGCCAACCGTCCCGTGTCTCGTCTCCCAGGACCCTCGAACGTGAGAGGCACTGCTGAGATAAGTTGACGTTTATTTATAAACGAATATACACGAAGACGTGCATAGTGTCCCTGGCGATACACTTGTGGAGCATAAACTGTAACATCTCGTATATTTTTTCTATTTTTCTATATGTAATTACAGAGCACCGATGAATTAGTATCGTCGCAACAACGTCCGCGCACATGCTTTTCCGAGTATCCAATTTGTTGCGAAAATGTCTCGATAACGAAACCGTGTAACGCGATGCCGCTTAATTAATTAACAAGTATTTCGATTAATTAACATCGAAATCAGATACACGTCTGTGAATAACGTTTCCAGATTACCACGCATCATGAATGCGTAAAGTCAGCAGTCCGTTAGTTGGGGACCAAACTGAATCGGTGGAATCGCGGAAAGCAGCGAAATGTTTCTCGAAAGCGACACAACACTCGGGGCCGACGACCAATACGCGTAATGCACCCACCGCGGGTCCGGGCTCGACTTACAAAGCGGCATTTCCAGCGCGTGATGCATCGATGGCAAAATAAACACGGGAGCGAGATAAAATATTGATTTCATAAATATTGAATCGAGTCAAATAGATGTTGCAAATAGAAGGGGAAGGCGGAGAGGGTGGCCGCGATTTTTGGAGGGACGAAGACTCCGGTAACCGATCGAGACCAGTCCGTAACGAGGATTTATACCGTTGATAGGATTTCTCGTTCGACTATGTCGAAGCCCTCGCAGACACTTGTCAACTCGATCGGGACTTTAAAACAATTTTGATATCTCATCTCCCGCGGAGCCAGCCCCAAAGCGTTCAGACGTCGCGGCTGGCTGAAAGAGCAGCCCTCGGCCACCTGAGGGAGAGAAACTTTTCAATTTCCGCGAAAAAACCGCGTTACGGGACCTATCGACGATTTTTCGGTGACGGGAGAGACCCAGGGATACATTGGACTCGTTTGAAATTGATACTGCTGAGATTGAAGGTATTGTTTATTTCGTATCCATTTTCCCGCTATATCAAGCGACGTTCTGTAGGTTGTGTTGAGTTTGAGAGTTCCTAGGCAAATTTCATTTGTTTAAGTTGTATATGGTAGGGTAGATCAACCGATGTGCACGTCCAAGTTGTCTTCAGACTTAAATATATAGGAGACACGGTCTGGCCCAGCCAATGGAGTTCGCCAAAAATTCTTAATTAAAAATGGTCCAACGCCCCTCGCGGACGTTATCGAACGAACGTTTATCATGGGACGGTTTATCAACAGGCTTATCTCGCGAAACCGAAACAATAACTCAGCGATGTTGCACGGTCTCGCGTACCGGCTCGTTCAAAAGCGTACGAGTAAACTTGGGACGCAGTATTTGGTGAAGTTATTACACGTCGGTCGGCAAACCACCCTCCCCGATTTCTCTTAATCCGAATAAAAATGTCCCGTTGTTTGGCAGCTCTTTCGCCATGATATTTTTATTCGGATTAAGCGCCGAAGGACCACGCTCCTTGTTTACCTAAAGCTTTTTCCTCTTGTACGCGAGTTTTTGAAACTCGTCGACCGGCTTACGAACGTTCGAAAATAGTAATATTATTTCAATTAGAATCGAGTCGAAGGTGGTTTTCAAATCATTTTTCAATACAAGAGTAATGTTTCACCATTTACATATTTATAATGAAACATTTATTTGAAAACATCGAGCCTATCATTTAATTTAGATAATAAAGGGTACGAATACTTATGAGACTGACTGTAGGTAGTATACAAGGGTAGGTGAAGAATTTCAACCAATCTTCCCAAGCTTAGACGAACCAAAATAGTTTCTTCAAGTCCTCTTCCAAAATCGAGTATCACGATCCCACGAAATCGCCACTGGAGTTGTTCACGTAGGTCGCTGTAACTAACCGGTTCGCGTGGAAACTTCTCACATCCGAATCAAGGGGGAGAACAAGGACGAAAAGGAACGAAGGGTGGAAAGGGTTCGCCGGAGCGAAATCTGGAAGAGTGCTCGATCGATTCCTCGCGGGGCAACCCTTTTCTCTGGCCAGTCCACCTCTCGATCCGTTCTCATCTCTCTTTCCCTCGCGGCCAAATAAATTAGTTGTCACGAAGGAGCAGAAGCCGGCCAGCTGGCTGGCAGACGAACGATAAAATTACCGGAGCGAGCTTAGCGCCGGAAACAAAGTTGAGCCGCGCCTGAAAGCATCTGCGGAAAAGGGTTTAAGGGCTTCCGAGCCTCCCGTGGCTAATTCGGTTCGCGAACGACTCCGATTCGCCGTCGCTAAGGGAGGAACTGAATCTTGTTTACGCGTTGTTCAAAGATCGGTTGAAAACATGCGGAAACTGTTGAGAAATGTTCGATTTTATTTCTTGACCAATCAGATTTTAGATCTTTCGTAGTATAATAGTTTTTCAAAATGTCGTTATGTGTGCATTGGATGAAGAAGAAGAGATCCCGAGTTGCAAGTATGATCAATAAATAAGTAAAATGTGGATAGTGTTAAGCAATATTTGTGTATTCCGAGCCTTACGAAGTCTGGCTGGGATGTCTGATCAAGTACGGCTCAGGGCTGATTCTACTTAACTTGACTTTATATGTGCATTCTATCCACGTGTATCGTGTATTACAACCCCTTTTTTGTATGAAAATATCTATTAGCACGGGTTGAACGTGTTTCTTAAAGTTCGCGGTCAAAACAGCGACAGAAGGTCGTTTTAAATCGTAACGGAATTTATGGTCTGCTACGGATGGACGTCGAGCGTCGTCGGGAAATAAATGGGGTCGGATAAGTCGAGCTTGAAACGTCCGAATTGAAATTCTGCGTCATTGCGGTCTCGATAATTCCGCTTCCGGGTAACGGAAGGCGCGAGAGACGAGCTCTCCCGGTCGTCCTCGCGGTCGTCTCCTCTCCTCGCCAGAGGAGATCGAGTGACGCGTAGTTAGGAAGGTAACTCACCTAAATCTCGATGGCCCCGTTTCCTCGGAACCGGAGGCCCATAATTCTGCGGGAGCTCGGAAGCGCCGCGCAGGAAAAGTGGTGTGCGGTCTTCGAACCGAACTGCCGCACGAGAAAGAAAACCGGAAGAAAACCGAGGAGGGTGAAACAGAATAAAGAAAAGAAAAGAGTGGAGGAACCCGCTTGGAGAAAAGGGAAAGACGCAGAGTAGAACGAGACATACTCGCATCGACGTGACATTCAAATATTTTCCTATTTTAGAAAAGGTTTCGTCGTTTAGGAAAGAAATTAATAGAAGTTAGAGTACTTAAGAACGATAAGATGGTAGGTCGCGAAACACGGGGGTGGGTTCCAAGGAAGCGACAGACGGACTACTAACCGGGACTGGATCTTCCAGGAGACCAGGAATTGGCGAGGATCCGTAGAATCGAGCCAAGAAGACGGGCGCACGCGAGACGGACGGAATCAGCATAGGAGCGACATTAATATCCATTATATTCCCAACGACTAACCGTTTCTCGTCCCCGTCCCTCGGCGTCCTTTCATCCAGCGTCTTCTTCCCTCCGTTCCAAGAGAAACAGCAAATCCGTGGACCGTTCCGTGATTTATAGAGAAAGTTTAACTCCGCGATTACGCGAGGAGGCGCAACGACAGTTGGCAAGCCGTCCTTCGACCACTCCGCCTCCCACCTTTTCCTTTACCCTTACCTCGCTTTCCGTCATTCGCGCGAATTAGTCGTGACGCCCTTATCCTGGTCGCGTCGTCGTCCTTCTCGATTGGCTGTATTACGAGAACACCTATAATCTATTTTAGAATCTAGAACCGTCAATCCAACAATTGAATGCGCTGGATCTCTTCGCGGAAGAAACACTGCCGCGAAAAACAGTCCTGGTGGCACAGAGTGTGTTCGATCGAACGTCCTCGAGGACAGGTAAAATTTCCGTGACACATTCGGGGCGACGCGCTCTCGAACCCTCGGTTCCACGATAAAAACGGTCACGGAGCAGATGACATTATTTGAGAGATAAGCGGAATCCCCTGTTCATTTCGCATTCTTTCGGTCTCCTGGCGCGGGACGCGACGTATCTAGCCCGAGCCGCGGTATTCCGAACGCGCAGACGACAGAATTGCTGCTGTCAGACGATGCCGCGCGACCGCGGAAAAAGTAAACGGACGTCGTAATCCGTGCATAAGCAATCGAGATATTTTTCTAACCGAGATTAAACGCCGCAGAGCGCGAGGAACGTCGACGCGCCGGATAATGTAATCTCGCCGCGGCAGGAATCTCGTACGTCGGTTCTTGCTGGAAAACCGTCCTCGTATTTCAGCCCAGTCCCGCTAAAAAGTCTCCGCTTTGACAAATACGCCGCGTCTTTCGTCGGTCGTCGATGACAAGAACATCCGACGACGCGATTACCTCGTCGTTGCTTGCGACGCTAAACGAGTCGGGCGGAAGTGAACGATGCCCTCCCGGGGCAAATATTGTGCGCGCGTCGTTGACGAGGACAGTCCTCGCGAGTTGGTGGGAGCATAATTTTATTAACACCATGAGTGGCGAACAAGAGACTCGCGTTAAAACTAGTTACACATGAACGTCGGTAGGTTTAGTGTTAATTTCGAATCTTTGGAGAAGTCTTTTATGAGTCGCATAGTCCCAAATTGATTTTTCCACGCTCGCAAGAGCAACAGGAAAGAGACAAAAAAGTATAAATCTGTGCTCATGAATCATGCCTACCATCCACCGGTCGAATTCGTTTTCCAAAGAACCCTTTTTCCAATTTGAAATACGATGTTCAGGGGTGGCGCGAATCGAACGAAACGATCCAGGATTTTATCCCGCCAGCGCCCATCCGTTCCAGAGCGGGACAGAGCATTTTTCGAGAGACGGGGACTAGTTGCTCCCAACGACGAACCACACACCCGTAGAACGTAATGCCTTGCACGCTGGATAATGCGGTCTCGGTGTCGACGGTACTCTCTTCGTCTTCTTGCGGCGAAACCATCTCGTGCTCCGGCGCAGATGCACCAAAAACTACGTGCTCCGTCGACGAGACCGTCCCTCCCTCTTGCCCCCGTTGCGAGCTTCCGTTTCCCTTCCTTTCTCTCGCGTCGTCTTCATCTTCTACCCCAGACTCCGTCGCTCGAATCTCGCTCGTTTCAAACAGATGTCGCGTTACGACACTTGCGCGACCAACTACCGCCTACGATTTCCACCCCCGCGGCCGTCTACGTACGCCAGATGTCGTGTAAAAAGTTCCAAACCGACTCGAACGAGACTTCCACGATTCGTTGCCGGGAGTACCACGCCAAACGTATTTGCATCGCGTCGTAACGCTCGTGTATATTTAAATTACGGGGGTTAATTGCTGCCTCCCGCAAGTAGACGCGAACTTCGGCAGGGAACAACTTTGAGCAGGGAATCTTGGGTAGATTAATTTGAGATCATGGTACTGTTGATTTTTCAAAGTTTTGCGTTAGGTAGCATCCAATATAAATTTCATGTATTTCAGTATAAAGGTGACCCCATTCTCGAATCTCGATAGCTTAGCATTCGTGGAAATAAAATGCTAAGAAAGCGTCTCGAGTTGCTGGTAGGTACATAAAAAAAAAAAGACCTCGAGTGCAAAGGGTTAAGCTTAGTATCGCTTTAACATTCCAAACCACTTCTCGATATCGCGAGCACCATCCCCGCGTGTTTCCCCTAGCTGGCTAGCCCTCGAAAGAAATTAGCCGCGAGTTAGCAGCGGCTTCGTCCCTGACCAGCCTGGGTGTTGATCCCCGGAGCCGGGAGTCCGTTTACACGCGCGTGATTAATGTCGTTCAGTCCCCCCGCGTAGACTTGGCCACGATTTTAATAACCGTCGCCCCTGGCAACCCCCGGCAGCACGCGAATATTTACGAGTGCTCGCTAATAGGAGACCCGCTTAACGCGGCTCGCGGCGCGAAAATAGAGGGACACGCGCCTCGACAATATGATATCCCGTGGCGTCGCGACGCGTCTCGACCCGCTGGAGAATAACGCCACGCTCGGCAGGGGGGGTCTTGGCGCGAAAGATGAAACTTTGATGAGATCCTGGCCACGTGACTGCTCGCCAGGATCCGGCAGGTTCGCGTCACTGACACGTGCCGCAGGAATGTCTCTCTCACGATGAATCGGTGACGCCGTTTCGAATTCTGACGTTGGATTTTAATATAGGGGTCATCTCTGTCGCGGTCCCTTCTTCCATCGAGGGCTGGTGGAACGATTAATTTTATTGGTCGATGTTGGGTGAAACAGCGAGGTGGAAAGCTTAGGACGCATTAAGTATCAGGAATTCGTCGAGTATCCATCGAAAATTGAACAAAGACCGTACGAATAATTATAGGACCGACAGTTTCGTCTCGAGAAAAATATTTCAAGGAAAGATTGACAAACCGGTACAATTCACTGAGTGAGCAAGGTAATGCTACTATAACAGAGATAACCACTCCAGTTAGAACGTCGTTCAGCGACCATTTGGGTAGATGTGCGAGGGTAGAATGAAAGAAACCTCGAGCCAATCCAATAGCAGTATAAAGTAGCCCTGTACAGAGGCGTTCGAACCCATCGCCGGAAGTACCGGTAGCTACCGGGCGTGGACTGTTATCCGGGTGAACGGTGGAGTCGTAACCGTGGTCCGATTTTTTACGAGGTGGCACTTTGCACGCGGGCAACTTCTGCTACAAATTCTATATTACAGTATAGGTGTAACGGTCGTACCGCGGAGCGGTAACGAAAAGTTTCGCAACGGTTACCGCAGCCTTGCTGGAAACAGGGTTCGAAAAAAATGCTGGGTTTCCCGTTCTCCGGTTCCAGCCAGAGGGAGAAAGGCGGCGAGAACAGGGGAAAAGAGGACCTGCGAGACCCAGCATCGATGGGCTACTTTTCCCTCTGGGTACTCGTCCCCCGAATTCGATGAAGCTGTATATATGTATATAGTCGAGGGTTTCGGGGAGGGGTCAGAGTTAATGCAGTTCGGTGCTGCCGGGCGATAAAGTTTTTAGCGTCGGCGTCGCGCGCCTGCAATTCCCTCTGTCCGATTTAAACTTCGCCATAAAACGAGGTTCAAACGTCGCGCGATTAATTTCGTGGATGTTCTCTTGTGTCCCGCCGCTCTTCCTTTTTTCTCCAGCCGGTGGCCGGGTGCGCTCTGTTCTGACCCACCCAACGAAAAATTTGAGGGACTGCACTTTGATGCTTGGAGGGAAGGGTTGAAAGGGGCGCATTTGAGTAGAGTGTTGTAATCCCGGTACAGTTTCAGAGGTGGAAAAAAAAATTGTACGTTAGCGCGAATGAGGTTCGGTTTACTCGAAAAAGGTTACTTATTTAATTTTCATCCAAATTAAAAGTAAATATTTCTCATTGCGGTAGAAATTAAAAATGGACCAGAACGAAATTGAGCGGGGCAGTTGATCAAGAAAAATAGAATACCCCCTTAAAACATTGTTGACCGACAATTTTACACAGAAGCGACTTCATTTCACCGGCTATTATTTCGTAATTGAATGTGAAAAAAAAGCTATTACCAACATAATTAATTAAAATGAAATATTTTAGATGAGCTTCTGCAATATTTTATATCGCCCTGGGTTTCATAAATTGAAATAGTTAATACAAGTGATTTCTCGTGACCGGTCAGTAATGTGTTTAGATCGAATAGACGCGTAATCGATCCATTGACGAGGGTGGCCAATCGTTGTTTTTTCGCACGAGCGTCGTTGAAGTTTTCATACGCGTCGACGCTCGAGGCAGCGTCGAAAGACATTTTCTACGTGCAACGTCAAAGACCACGCAGCTGAAGGGAAAAAGACGAAAGCGCGCGCGGCGACGAGTGGAGGAGAAGCAACGCGTATGATCTCCGAGACAAAGAGACGGTTCGGCGACTCGTCAACTGGATTTGCTTTGAACCGCGCCGCGACGACGTTAGACACGCTGTAAACTCGCGAAACCGTGTTACCTACTCGCGTATACATACATGTAAACTCGCCGTGTTACGATCTCCGCGATAGACGCTGCCAAAACGCGTCTCCGTGGCGTGACGAAAAGTTGCGAGCACGAGATCATTCCCCGCGGAACGACTGGCGAGATTATAGTCTTCGCGAAACAGGAACGCGCCAAATGGAAATCGTTCATCCTAGAATTATTTATACGACTGGCAGGGCAGTTTGGAAACTATGTTTATAAATTTTATAGCGACGACACGAGCAGAAGTCACTCAAGTTGGCACTCGAATCGTCATACGATGCAAGACGTCGAAGCGTCTTGACAATTGAAACTTAATTGCACACTCTTTGGTTAGAAAATAGACATTTCCCTTGCGTCTTAACTTTTTACAAAAGGTATACGGTAACAACGGCGTCGGGTAGCAGACTTAGCCCTCAGCGGAAGCCACGACGATATTAGACTCGTTGCATGCGCAGCGAACCCAGGATACCCAGGACACGTAAGAGAAGTTGGTGGTACGCCGAAACTCACGATAAACGCGAGCGCGCCGGGGCTCGAGGGATGAACGCCAGCCAGGGCGGGATCGGGAAGGAACTTTCGCGACAAACGGTAACAACAACAACAGCGACAACACCGGCAACTGCCACGCTGGAACTGCACGCGTCGACGATAATTACAACAATAACTGTAACTACGTAGGTGGAGACCGTGGACCGCGGCTGGTTTAATTAGAATCCTCTCTGTTGCACGGCTTAAACGCAGCCGCGCTTTGAGCCGCGCGTTAAACGCCCGAGACAAAAGAACGGTTAGGGTACGTTTACGCCGCTAACAACGGGATGCTGTAGAACGTACTCGAAATTCGCGAAAAGAGTCGATCTCGATGAGACAGCGCGCACGAGGGCGCCCATCTTGCGCGAATAAAAGAGCCCTGCTACGCGCGCTCCTCCAAACAATGCGACGGGAAGTTGCGCGTTGCTATAGCCGAGCTTGAAAGCGTCGAGGCGGGGACGGAATTTTATTCGAATCGTGGATGACGAATAAAAACTCGCGAAAACTCAGTTTGCATTTAGAGTACACTCTAGTTTGAATTACCTCGATATCGGTGCATACATTTTTATAACATCGTCGACTCTTTTTTCTTTTTCTCGACGCCTTTCCGTACTCTCGGTAGGAGTGTTCCCTCGTCGTGTTTCGCTGCGCTGTTTGGGCTCGAATCTCATTTTCCTTAAATTCGTCCCGGGAGAGGAGGAGGTGATTAATCAAATTACCTAATTAAGCGCGTAATTAATTTTGGATTCAAAGTAGCCGCGCGGGAAAGCGCTCAACGCGTCGCCTGCGCGGGCTCGTGCGTGAAAAATAAATCACCGTTGCCTGGCCCGTTATTAATTTCCGACGAAAGTTGTCGTTGCAAAAACTACCGAACGTAGACGATCGATCACATTGACAGCGACTGCGTGCGCTGGGAAAATCGCGAGACAGACGGACGACGGGCCTGCCATCGAGCAGGTCGAGGCGATATTTCGGAATCTGACAGACGGGCGTGTAGAACAGCGAGGAGACTGATAGTATTAGGCTTTTATGATAGATAAACTAGTTGATAGCAAAGGAGTTCGCGAGATGTTTAACCCATTCACTGGCAACTCCGAGATGTCTCGTAATTCAAATCGATAAGTTTATAACCTTTTGAGTCACGAATTATTGCAAAAATGGATCATAAATTTTCTTTTTAAAACAACTTCTTTTATAGCCAACCAACCAAACTGATCCGAGAAAATTTGTTTCCCCTCCAGAATGGTCATTCGTCCTACTATTCGTGAATGAGCTTCCAAGTGCTCCGCATTCGCCAAAAGTGCGACGAAGAATAGCCCCTTATCCCGACTAAACGCGAGCCTCGGCGATATCGAACGTCGAGGACGACGAACGTGTCCGAAGTACTCGTCGCGACTCTTCGAGATTTCGAAACGATCGACGCGGCCGTGGATCAAGCTCGAAAAGCTCCAGCTCCTTTTCCAGGAGCTTTCCGACGGCGCCTGACGGAGAACAAATTGGCCCCGCTGCTCGTCGTCGTTATGTAAACTCCAATTATCGGAGGTATTACATAACGCCGTCGGCGATGGATTCGAAAAACTCGACTCGGGCGATGTTTACCGTCCGCGTTTGGATTATTAATAATTTCGCGAGTAAATGTTTACGCGATAAATAGGGAACTTTGTGCCAGGATTTCGCGCACGCTGGCCACGTCGTTCGTTCACGCGTACGCGATACAACGAAAACAGATCCGATCGCGGCCAGGGGCGACGAGAGAGAAAGAGAGAGTGCACGTATGCGAGAAAGAACAAAATTTTGCGAGATCGTATCGGGGCCCACTTATAGTTTCTGACTCGATAAATTCGACGTCACGATTCTAATCAGCCAAGTACAAAGTAGAAAATTCCTTGTTAATGCTAAAGTGCACCTGTCGCCGCGTATTACACTGCGAGCACTAATTTTTCAATTAGAAACCTCTCGCAGTTTAACCCGAGAGAGGAGCTGTATGTGAGAATCGAATTAATAATATATTCATTCGCGAGCCTGTCGCAACAGTGACCAAAAGAGAGAGGGGATAGCGAGGAAGTAAGGGGATTTAATTAGCGTTAACAAAGCATCGCGCGGGGGTGGTAAATAATAACTCTATTAATTACGCCGCTTTCTGTTCCACAGGCACGCGTCCGCCACGCTCGTACTTGCCGATAATGCGTTCGATAACGCCCAACGCGTATGTCTCGACGTTTCAGGTCATTCGTGCGCCGGTACACCCGTTAGCTGGTCCTACTCGCGAATCGAATCTCCATTAATTCCGTCGAGGACCCCGTTCCAATGGAAGCCGCAACATTTTTTCGCTCTCTCGACGCCACACACCCGCGAGCCAGGTTAATTTTTTCACGTGAACGTAACAGAGGGACGCGTCCGTTATTTTTCCATCCAAGATCGGTGATCGATCGATCGTTCGCAGAGAATCCCAGTCGACGATATGATTGATTTCCATAGAAAAATAATTGCAAAATAATGAAACCGTCGTTTGATCCGCGGACACGGGCGAAAAATAGTTTCGTTTTCAATCGACGGGTACCACGAGATTATACTCGAACATCTCCGTACTGATAGAACGAAATTTTTGTTTGTTTTTTTTTTTCTTTTTTTTTTTATTAATCGATTCATCGATCGAAGACCGCAGGAATAAAAGTGCCGAGTTTGTGGAAACTAGGAACGAATGGGATTAACCGTAAAGCGATTTAACCGTGGGCAATATTTACGGTTATTGTTGGGGATGGAAAATAAATGCGTTCGTCGAGCATGCTCAAGATTGAATTACGGAAGTTTAGTGTACCGAGTTAAAGGTTCAATATGGACCATGGTAAATTACTTTAATCGCGAGCTCCGGGACGGCGAAATTATTTCAAGAGAAAATTAAACTGAATAACGTTAGTATTCGCTACAGCCACGTTTCCCTGCTCTTGCGAAGTGCAGCTGCGAAAAGGAAACTAGCCAGCCCCTAAACTCCCATACGGGTGTCACGACGACACGGATTGCCGATACATCTACAATTGAACCTCGAAGGCGAAATTTTCCGCCAAGATCGATGGCCATTCTTGTCGATCGCTCAATCTTTGGCGACGTTCTTCCGCCCAATGACAAGCGCGTTTAAAACTCCAATGGTAGAATCATTCTTCCTTCTCGGTTCTCTGGAGGCATCCAATCTCCCAGGGTTAAAATCTACGTGTTTTCGAATCGAACAAAATTCGTCGATAGTTTCATAAATCTGGTCGCGAGCCTCCAAGTCGACCTCGCTGACCTAAGTTACTCCGAGGAAACCAGCACGCGGGAAGCTCTGCTTCGTGACCCTAATATCCATGCCAGTCTCGGGCAGGAATAAACCGATGACGATCGAGGGGGAGGGAAGAATCAGCGAACAGAGTTTCTTCGGAAACGCGCCAGTTTCCTGGTCGGATTTCCACTAGCAGACGCGACAGGATTCGCGTAACCTGGAATCGACGTAACGGCGGAGACGAGGGGGATGGGCGCAGGGCCACCAGGAAAGACAATAAGCTCTGGATACGGTGAACGAGTATCCGCGAAATGCACCGCGCATCGAATTGAAAGCGCGGTGCCAAATGGGACGCAAATACAATGAGAGTAAGAGACTTCGCGTCTTGGCTCGCGACGGACTCTGATAAAAGCCAATAATCCTCCGGGCAATAGAAACCCTCCTGGAGAGGAGGTTCTGTCGTATTATGCGGGCCCGTTTTCCCGTGCTCGCGCTACCCTGCGATCCGCAAAGCCGCGTTTCCACGCGAGGGAACCCGTCGTCGTTCGGGGGATACATTCGAATCGTTTAAAAAGAACCGTTTTCGTTGTACACGTGCGAATTACTTCTGCGAGGGTGGGTTTAATAACGGCGCTTTTACCTGCGTTGTCGCTCATTTGCTGCGACAATGGTCCCGTTCGCCTGGCACGGTTGCAGAGGGGAAAGTTAACCGAGAATTCGTGGCACCGAACAAGGTCGATGGCGAAATCATCCAATCGGAATTTGAATATTAAAACGCGTCGACCCCAAATTGCTTTAACTCTAAATTTACATTCAATTCCACAAATAACATATCGAATATCCGAATGAAACGAATATTTCCCCGAGAATTCTATTACATATGCGAAACAGATTCCCGCCCATAAAAATGGTTAAAATCTCAATGAATATCGGATATTCCCCGGTGGAATTTTTTGCGAAACCGGCCGGGTACGCGACGCGTTCGAAAACTTTCGACTATTCGACCTGTTACGGTACCTACCTACCGATAAAATTCACGCGGAAACGACAGAACGTCCCAGTTTCGTCCCCTAACGACGAAGGGACGAACGTTCGGCCAAGATTTCGCGATCTCGTGCAAGTGGAACGGAAATGCGGTCAGCCACGTTGGATGGTCGATCGGTGGATTTCGTTTTAATAGTATTCACGGGTTGGTTGTTCCTTTTATCTTCGGTCGAGAGTATTTCTCTTTGTTTTACACGGGTCCAGGAGGTACCGAGACGGCGATGATGCCAGAGGGTGGCGCGGGGGCGAGCAGAGGCGCGCACAACCGCCACTTGTATCCATTACGCTCGCGGAGTTATGAGGCTGACGTTTATTGGCTAACTTGTAACTCCTCGCAGCCAGTCTGAATTATTCTCCGGTCCTTCCAGAAGCCTCGTAAGTTTATTTCAATTTGGCCTCGACTCGAGTCCCTTTTCCACCCTTCCGTTCCCTTGTCGTTCTCTCTTCTCCGGCTACGTCCAGAGATTTATAAGGAAACTGCGACTAGGAATTTCTACGAGCCACGCGGAGCTGGGAGATAAGCAGAAGACCAGAGGGTGGAAAAACTGTTACTTTGGGCGAGCCTTAATCCGTGGCACCTCGGACGCGGAGGCAGTTTGAATTTAAACGTTCTTATTCTCGGGCGCGGACCAGGCGTACATAGGTTCGCCTCGTAAAGCGTGGAAGGGCGAGCTGCGAGTTAAAACGGTCGTGAAACAAAGAAGGGGATTTTTTAGGGCGGTGGATGCAGGACGGCGAGAGTTGAACTCGGAGACAAGAGGAACGGTGTCCGTAAAAGAAGAGCGCGAGGAAGAAAATAAAGCGCGGGGTGTTAACGAAACGGGGAACCGCTATTACTCCAGCTGGTGGACTTGTCATCGTGCCAGATTTATCTTCGCTCCCGGAGTGTATCGTTTGCTTAATTACCGATACACCTTCATGTATCGAACTTGCACCCCTTTTTTCCTGCTTGTCGTTATTTGAAATTGGCACGTTCAACTCGATGGTCTAGAGTCTAGACTCTAGACAAATGTAGACAGAACATGTTTCGACCTTTTCTTCTTGGAGTATCTTCTATTAATCTTCGCTCAACAGAGATTCCCGATTTCCCTTTCTAGACGAGGCTGAATAAGTGACTAAATATACGAAGAACCGACACCGAACGCCTCGAAAGGCCGCAGGTTCCCTCAGTCTCTAACCCCCGCGTCCAAACTCTTCCATCCACGCGGCTTCTTCGCGGTCTTTAACCGCGCGATATTTCCTCGGAGCCGAAGTTTCAACAGAGTAGCCACGGGCAACTTTTCCCAAAGTATTTTCGCCCAGCGCAGAGCCGCCAGCGGCACAATTATACGGTTTCCCCGGACGTAAAGCTCACCGAATAGAGGTGGTCGTATGTTTCGTGGCCGAGCACTTTGTAAACAGCTTTCTCGCAAACTGTTTTCGTTCCCGAGGCTTTGACGGCGCTACGCGGTAGTAGCCCCAGCCTCGTAACGATCCGTTGTCCGAAACGCGAGAACATCATCGTTCGGTGGCGACTTCATCGACGGAGAAATCGCGCGGATCCCGACGGAGTTGGTCCGCCCCGTATCTCGACGACGCAGTCGTGGAAGCGGCGAATTTATCGTTCGTTATTAGCGAATGTACCGCGCGAAACGAGGGTGGCTCGAGACGCCGATAAAAAAGGGGAGAGAGGCGAGAGAAGAAAGTGAGAAACGGTGGGAAGTGGAGCAACCAGAAGAAGAATGGAGTCGGAGGGTGAGGCGCTCGGATGAGACTGATATCGCGTCCGTCGAGTTTTCGTTGCTTCCGCTCCGGTAGACACTGAAAAACTCGCGGAAGAAAGAGACGTCTGAGCACGGGAATCAATTATGGCCGGGAGGGGAGACGAGGAGGGAAAAGCAGTCCCGTGTACACGCGTCGAGGGATAGATGGACCGACGACTCCGGAGGTGGTGACGCATCGAACAATCCCCATCCCTCGTGGGGGCCGATTTTTCGTACATCGCGTCTTCCTCTACTATTATTCCTTAATACGTGGATGAGAAGATCAAAACATCCCTGTATATCCCTCCATACGGTGCTAGGTCTATTCCCTTGACACAGAGATACAGGGCACCATTTAGTAATTCGCAGCATGTCCCGGAAGCCCTACTTGCAAACTGGAACAATAAACACCTCGTGTCCAGTTTGTCTTTCCCTCTGTCTTGGTTTGACAATAACTGGCGGTACAAATTCGACCAACCTCTCGGAATCGACCTGCACGCCGTGCTGCTGGGAATGAAAGAGACGCGAGGCGGTCAATGGTCAGAGGCTCCCTTAAAAAAAAATGGCAATGCCTTCAAGAGCCCTATTCATTCGGTGTTTTATCACGGCTGGCCCGCTGGTTCGCTCGACAGCGCAGTGAAGAGACATTGGGGAAGTATTCCGAGGGGTTTGGCGGAGGAAATCAGTCGGGCAAGAAATTAAATATTACCCCAAGGAGCGAGGGTGTGCGAAGAGTTTCGGTGACCGTGGCTTCGTCTCGAGTGGCGCGAACGAGGGACCCAGCAGGGGGTCCTCCGAGGGGGTTGGGGCGCGATACCGCGATGTCGGTGGGTCCCACGGGTATCCAGGACAAATAACATCCCGACATGGACGCGGCAAACAAGAAGGCATATCCCCTGTCCGGCAGTCTCACCCTCTCGTCTTGGTCCCTTTAAAACGCCTCTTTGTTAGCTCGCTGGAAGAACATCGATTCCGCAGCGACGATGGGGATGATACCGAATCAATACCATGCGTTCTAGCTCGTTAATTGTAATCCGGTATCGAAAGGTAAACGTGTGGGGGTTGGGGGAAATGGCAGGCTTTGATAATCAAATTGGAATAGTTAGAGAAAGATGCAGGGTTCTATGAAGCAGGAACGAATACTTCGGTTATTTCGATAACCTATTCACTGCCAGGCAAATTTAATGCGTTTTTTCTTGGTCGCCAAGATTTAAAACGGACGTGTAATCTAGGTTATTATTGTGATAATTTCAATATTCTTTTGCAATAATTCGTGACTCAAAAGGCTATATAAACGTACCAATTTGAAATGAAATTTTAGAGATCAACACAGAATAATTTTTAAACGTATAATAACGGAGGGAGGAATGAAATAGTTTAACCTCCTGGTGCATGGGAGAAATTTTCACCCGGAAGGGGACGCAAATTTCCGCGAACGGCTCCCTAAATATTTTAACGCGAAAAGCACCGTCGAACGGGGTCGTCGCGTTTCTTCCCAGGATAACCATTTTCTTTTACAAGGTGCTGGTCGACGTCGTTGCAGCGGTGCATATACGCGTCCTCGTGTGCATAAATATACACACCGAACTGCACCGTATCTACGAGTCCATACGTGGCATACGTAATCGAGGGACTCGGAGTTCGCCTAAACGGCTCTCTAAATTTCCTGGTCGCTGGAAAACCTAGAAGTTCCCTCGCGCTTCCCTTCGTTCATTGGAAAATCGTCTTGGATTCCTAGAAAATGGATGAACGTAGCCATTGCGTAGATGCAAACGCGAAATAAACGACGAATAATGTATCAGGTCGTCCTAAAAGTTTTTCCCACTACAGCTACTCATATTAATATATGAAACCCTTAAATTTGATTAAAAAAACGTAATCTCTCTCATTTCACAATATTTTTTCACCTTTCTATCTCTGTAGTTTTTATATTAAATATTAATACAGTCTGTAGAACGAACTTATGAGACGACCTTATAGAACAAATTTCGCCAATTTCTTTCCCCGAGTAACAAGCAATATTTACCATTAATTTGCGAGTAAATGAATCCATCGATCTCGGAACGGTAATCCACGGTATACACTTAAAATATATCGTCGTCAGGCCGCGGGTGTCCCTCGATATTAATCGATACGACCGCGGGCACGGCGAGGTTCGACCAATTTGTCAGACTTACCTATCGATTCCCCCATTTCCATTCCGGAAAGAGGAGCGTCCGTATAATAGCAGCGCCAATAAAAGTAACCGCGGCTCGGAAAAAACCCAGGCTCGATTAATTACGAGCCGTAAAAAAAACGAACGAGGCTAGGGAGGAAGTCTCGTCCTTCGTAGAGAACGGAGCGAGGGAAGAATGTCGCGACGATGACGGCGGCAGCTGCGTTAACGCGATAAGTCGAATTCCGTGGGCTAATGAAAGGGCCGGCGGGTGATGTTCGATGATCGATCGACGTGCATCGATATTTCTGGAGGCGAGGGGGCAAGACGGACCGCCTTGATCGCGATATCGGATAATTTACAAGGGCGCGTAATGGAGATTCCTCCGACACGGGGATCGACTGCGCCGATAAATTGCCATAAGGCGTACAAAGGACAGAGGAAGGGGGGTAGGGTAAGGGCGAAGGGTGCGTCTAGCTTCTAACGAAGAGCGGAATGGGTTTGCGCGACGCGGTCTTAATAATGCTCGGGCGCAGTTAGTGCCACGTTTTCGTTGGCCCCCGAAAATAGCTCCTACGAGGAGAATGCCAGCGATAGGGGGAGAGAAGCAGTTCGTTGGAGGGTAATACGTGCCGCACCGTTCGCCCTCCTGTCGTACGACAAAAGTACAATCGATACAGTTTACTCCGGCGCGAGATTAAAGATCGATGGAAACGCTAACAATGGGCCAGGCCATTGCTTTCTATAGGCGTGCGCTTTCCCTGTTGCGCCCGTAATACACGCTACCCCACACCCCCTGTGCCACTGACACGCTGACTGTGAGCCCCCTTTCCATCGAGCTTTTCCTCGTGGGGGTTCCGCTGCGAAAATTGAAAAATGTTTCTTTAAGGACTCGACGGACTTCGAATATGTCGGGTGTCTCGGGGTGCAGCATTTTTTCCCATATTTCTTGTTATCGTCTCTATTTAAGTGCTCTTTTCAAATACAGTTTTCTACAATGTTCCTTAAATCTAAGTCGTATGAAAATAACTTGTAGATTAAAAACTTCCCTTATAATTTACTCAAAATAGACAGAAAATCGTGGACAAAGACATCCCATCGCGTCTCGGCCATTATTACGTGTCTCATCCCCTTAACCACATCTCCCGACTACAGCAGTAATTACCCCGCGGTGCCATTCTTCGCAGAATATAATCCGCCCCCTCCCCCCGAACCTGCGCCATTGTGGGTGCCGAATTGAACGGGCCACAAAAGTATAACGAGTATTAATATAATCTTGTCAGGGTGGACAAATCGTGCCCACGTTTTCCAGGGGCGCACAAAAGCACAGTTTCATGACCGAGCGATTTTAAACACAATAAGGAGATCGCCTTCCGCGTTCGCGCCACACCCCCGCGTGGGGTTCGGGGTCCCCATTATGCTCGCGACACAATCGCTAAACTGTCAGAATTACCGAAACCGGTGTGTTTCGAAGGGGAGGCCGAGGGGGTGGGGCCACGGGGACATCTGTCGCGGCGTCAGCTGACGGATTCCTGGATTCCGCCAGGAAAACTCGTCTAGCAGTCCCGTAATTAACTGGATGTCTCTTGCACCGGGCTCCCTCCACCCCTAACGAAGTTCTGCCGCGAGTCGTCCGCCGCCTCGTATTATCTCGCTCGCGTATAGCCTGTTATCGATGCCATTGTTCCGCGAGACTACGACGGGAACGCGATTCGCACCCTTCCGCGCGTTTCTCAAAAACAATGTCCCGACGCCCGCCGTCTGCGTCCTCGCGGGCTCAATTCTCGGAATTTGCGCGTCGACGATTTCCGCCGGTTGGCACCGGTTAAAGGGGCGAGATCCTTTCGTGAATCGAGAGCAAATCAATTTTTACGCTCCTAGCCTATTTACAGATCCAACGTAGAATTAGTAAACCCTTCGAAAAGAAAACATTACTCGCGTTCCTCCTCCCTTCGAACAGTTTTTCACGAGTCCATAAGAGAGCGATTCTCGGGTGAAAATATTTGGAAGAGCGGCGGTTGCCGAAATTGTTCAGGGCAGAAATGTTTAGAAGTAGAATTCGGGGTGGATGCGTCCGTTAACGAGGGAATTCAAACGGGAGGATGTAGCAGGAGGAGAAATTACGGGACGGCAGCCGTAAGAGCATCCTTTTTCCTCTCCGAGGATTATAATATTCCCAGGAAGACACGGGGTGACCACGTAGGACGGCGATACTGAAAGCGTTGATGGCGGTTCGTGGGGAACGCGTCGGACTTTACGAGGGTCAAGCATTTTCTAATTAAGCCGGTCCTCGCACGTAAAACGTTCTGGCACCGCTCGAGCAGCGCCCTCGCCGTTTCAAGGACCGCCCTTGCCACCGTTTTGCCGACGGTTAATTCACTCAGCCTCCCTCCGGCGATAAACACGCGTCGGAATAGCCGTCCGTGGAGACTCGACGGCACTTGAAAACTGCGAAATCGCGACGAAAATGTTGTTTCTCGGTTCCGAATGCCACCCTCGCGTCTCGTTACGACTCCCTACTTTATACGTGCTCCGCGGATGAACAAAACGCTTCGAATACGACGGGAACCAGATGGAACTTGCGTTCGATGGGTCAGATGTTCTTCTTTTCCTGTGCGAAATTTAACAATCTTCGCATTGAAAAAATATCGTGACGGTGATCTACTCGTTCGATCGAGCGCCTTCTCAACCGAAACGCGAACACGTCGGACCCAAACAGCTAGTTTCGCTATTTTTCCTCGCCTGATTGGACTATTCGGCCAGAAACAATCATCGAACGAACCGTGCTCGCCGCTAATTTTACATTCTCATCTGCCGCGCGTAATTTACCGATCCGACTAACTAACGCTGCCTCGACACTCGTTTTCATTCTCCGGAGCGGGTTGCGTTCGGCCCCCCTGGCCATCCCCCCGACCAACCGCTGCCCCCAGCCCCCGTCGTTATATTTCCATCGTTCATTAACATTTCAACCGGCACGAGAATCCGCGCGCCATCGATACGAACGCTGCCCTCCCACGCCTCTGCCGCCCCTCCCTTGTACCCGACGAGCGTAATTCGATTTTCAGGCGACGCGAATAAAGTTTGCAGATGAAACAGACGCTAACGAGAGCGCGGGTAATAGACGATTCGAGCGCGTCCCGCGAATATTCGCTATGACGGGAGGATGTGAGAGAGGGAGGAGGGCAGACTGTCAAATAATTTGTTGACCGCCTGTAAGTAAATATTTCGCCACCGTTGAACGTTTTACACGCAAACGGATACATATTTCCGAGCGCGACCGCGTCAACGTCGCGTGCAACGCGCGAGAAAGTAAACTGAAATATTCTGTTTGTTCTATCGGTAAATGACGGTTCGACGGTGTTTGCGCTCGGCAAATGTTTATTGCTCGCGGCCGATTTCTGGGGGTCTAACGTTCGACGAAGCGTGCTCGTTTTCCCAGCGACTGGAAAACTGAGGACGTGGATACGATACAATAAGAGCTATTTGATATTTGGGATAGAATACAGTCTGACTGTACAGTAGACACTTAACGCATTGTTCACCGACGATTATTTCGCAATTGAATGCGAAATTAAAACAATCTGAATAAACTCCAATAAACTCTATTTATGTTTTATTTATTTACCATGGGAATTAGTTCCCCTATATCTACACAGTTTATTCTAAACATACCGAATGATTGATACACGTGAAATAGTCGTCCAACTGGAACGATCACCTGGCGACACATGAAAATAAATAATAAAAAGACTGCAATTATCGGTAGTCGTCGACGATGCGCCCGTGGCGTTTCATTACGTGTTTTAATTAACTTTTACCCGAGCCCTGGACTCGTATATCGGCCGGATAGAGCGACGGTATACATATTCGTACGCTTATGCATCGTTTCATCGCGTCCGTTCGATTTTTTATTTTTTGCCGTAGCTATTTATTTCTTCTCTCTCTCTCTCTGCATTGTAACTTCAATTTCAGGTAACACGCTCGATGACTGCTAGGAAAATTAAATTGATTCCTACCAGGCCAAATTATCTCCGTCTTCGTTGTCCTCTCCATCCGCGCGATCGACTAAGGGATTAGTTTTTCATTAAAGATATGCAGGAGAATCTTGCCTGGTTTGCAATCGCGAGGTTGAAACTGCAACCGCGGGGCGAAAAGTGTTCGTGCAACGAGTGCGGACGCGAGAAGGGAAGAGGCAGGGGATGACGGAAGTTGCAAAGGGGTCGTTCGATAAAAGATTACCGAGAAGTCCTCCTCGTTTGGAGAACTGAGAAAGAACGAGGAGCGCTCGCAACCCTTACGCATCCACAATTCTCAATTAAACGTAAACTATCGACTTAAGTAGGTCAGAGAAGCTGCATATATCCTGTACTTTGGGTAACAAACGTGCCCGGGAACGCGTCTATATTTTTCCAAAGTAATTGACCTCTAAATGCGGTACGATGCATTTCCTGCGCGAGCAACGTGTTTTAATTAGACGAACTTTTCAATCTTCTTTTCCAATAACGTTTCGATCCCCTCTGCGTCGTGCGCGAATTAATAACATTCAACTCGTTTCTTCGTGCTTTTTCGACAGATGGGGCCGCAATTGTCGGTATAATAATTGCTAGCCCCGAGGGAAAGCAATTTTTGTCGATGTCCTAATTACAACAGTCGCAAATGAACCGACCAGGTCGTACCAGGTGTTTCCGTGTGCCCTGTGAGATGGAGTGAGAGCGCGTGGGAGTAAGCGAATGGAGAAGGGAAGAGATGGAGATGAAGAAAGCCGAAAATCCGCAATATTCGCAAAGAGCATTCGCCTAATCGCATTAAAAGGCGGCGGAGGGACGCACTGTGGTTGAAAGGCGGAAAAGACCCCAAATTACAAAAGTTATATTTTCATGAATCTATTATTATATTCTCGTAGCCGATTAACTGTGGTATTTAAGTCTGCAAATGGTTTGTTGCAAGGTTTTTCCCGCGTTTCCATACAGAGGGAGTCTTAAGAAATTAAACTTCCAGTTACTTTCGGTCACCATTTCCGTTGCTTTTTGGTTACCACGTGCACCTGCTATTCGTCGATCAAAGAACGCACTCGACAAGGGTCCATTGTCGATTCCATCACGCACACTCGCGCGTGACCAGCCGGTGGTCGCGCGAAAGTGGCCGCGAGTTTTCATATTTTCACGCTAAATTTATCCCGCCGCTCGACCGCACAATGGCGCGCGTCTAAACGCTCGCTTTTCATCCGCAGATTTCGGCCATTAAGTCCATTGACGGATTACCGTCGTCTCGTCGGCTTCGCTGTCCCCTCTTTCGGAGTTCCTAACCAAGGGTACGTCCTTCCTAGGACGTCCACCGCCTCGGGGACGATTTTTTGAATATTCGCCTTGTAAAACGCTGATGGGAACCGTTTACGGTGGGCATTGTTCGTCGGCTGAGGTATACGACCGTCTTCTGCCATTCTTTAGCCCTCCGCAGATCGCGAAGGCTCACCCCTTAAGTCGCTCGGGACTTTAATCGCTATTTTCGCTTTTCTTCCTTACCCTGGCCATTGTGCTCCGCGCGATAACTCGATCAAAGAGCTGTCACTTTTATGGAATTCCTTCCAGGAGACCGAGAAAGTGCGAAAGTTTCAGTACTGGGTTCTATCTAACATCGAGGATCTTTCAGGAGCTTGGGAGCTCTTTGCTAAAAGAGTTTCGTGTAATTTTGATACATAAAAAACGCAACAACGCTGCGTTCGGTCCGACTACCGTGAAAAATTCCACGCGTGATTCGCGGATTGAATCGGAACATGATCCGAATGCGTTTCCATTTTGCGCGCCAAGTATGAAATATCTCTTCGGGGAGGGCAGGCCCGCTCTCTATTTCAACGGTAGGCGGAAGCGCAAACAACGGCGCTGATAATAAACCAAATAAAGTTCCTCGCGGCTCGTTCGCTTCGCTCGCTCTATCGCGTGGGTAATCCCGTGACAGCGACGCGGCCAAGAGTGAGAGAGAGAGAGTGGAGTTTTCGAACGAGTTCCGAACCAATTTCCACCTGGATACGCTCGCGTGTTCGTCGAGTGCTATTCTTTTTTCACCGCAAACCCCTTCCGACCCGCGGCCGCGTGGAAATATAAATTATTTGGGAATTAAGTTAATTAAACGACCGACAACGGACGCAGGCGAAAATTGTTGCCGAAATAAAAGTCACAAAGCCGAAATCGCGACACAAAGGAAGGCCCATTCGTAGCGTTGGTTTGTTATTATTTGTCCGCGCGGTTTCGATGTTTTTTAAATCGCTTCCTCGCGGGCAAATATTACCCTTCGAGTTAACGGACTATCCTGTTAGCCGTATTCGAATCGTCGAGGTTCGTTAAGGATTCTTTTCTAACTTTTTAACGCGCGGACCATTTATCACGTGAAAAGCGACGCGTACTAGATGCGGTACCGTATATTTTTTTAAAGAAATTGTTTATCGCCTCGCAATTATTACATCCCCAGGAAGCTTTACTCAAAGCGAAGTTCCTTTTTCGATACAGATGAACTTTTTTCACTTCGATTCAGCATCTCGAATAAACACAATAAAATTCTTGCGTGTTCCGCCAATAGCTTCCGTCCCCTCTGAAATCGGAACACAAAGGACCAACGCGATAATAATGTATTAACGCGTACTTTACGAGCGGGCAATTTCGCGCGGAGGCTTATTTGCCCGCATTTGATCGCAAATCCCTAAACGCTCGAATCCCATCAAACGCGTCTCCGGCGCGATTCTTGTGCAGCGGGGAAACGGGGCGATAAAATCCAGTCCAAAGTATAACTTATTGGCCCCGACGCGGCGTTGCCTGGACATCGCAGGCAGAGCGGGACTACATATAACCGTACAATGCTCGGCTGGCAAAGAGCGTGGATTATCCAGGATTTCGAAAGAACGAGCTTCTCTCTCTCGTTTCTTCGTCTCTGGTCGCGATACGAGCGCGTCAGCGTGGGCGTTGCGGGAGTCATCGGACCGACGCGACCGGAGATTACCAAGCGATATTCTGTAGTTAACGCCAGCCGAGTTATTAATCGTCGGCAAGATACGTTCTTTGGCCGTCGACCGCTGAATTGCTCGCTGGTCGAGTTAATAACGACTCGACTCGATCGCAACCGGCGCGAGAACGCAGAGGTCTCGACTTTCCCGGGCCGTTCCACTGGAAAAACTTCCGCGGGATCCGCCCCGCGCGCGGGACACAAAGGAAAAATTAAACGAACTCGCTCGAAAAGCAATTCATCCGCGGGGATGTTCTTTTTTTCTTCTCCCCCTCGACCGCTAACAGTAGCGAGCAGAGAGGCGTAGCGCTTTGCGAGCCCGCCGCCGCTGGACCCCGGAAATTAGGATTCATCGCGCCGGCTGAATTAAAGTCGAGAAATTTTTTAATTTCGTAATATGCAGATTAGCCCCTCCGAGTCGTGTAATTAATTCCGGGCGCATATTACGCGCGTCTAAGTTTTTGCTGATACCGCGTTGCGCGAGGCCGCCGTCGGCGTCGGCGTCCAGGCGTCGTTTTTTTCCCCTCCCGTTTACCACCGAACTTTGCCCGCTGATGAAATTTTTGACGCCGTTGTCCCGACGTACAGCGTCCCTTCCGTGAGAATATGCGCGCACGGTTTTTTTTTTCCCCATCCTGGTCAGGTATTCTATATAAACGTCGCGTTGGATGATATATCGTCTTCGATGGGTTCGATTTTATCGCGCCCATCAAGGGGACGCGCAATCTGCGCGTTACGCGTTGGGAAACTCAATTTCCAGACGTCCAGCGTGGGCGGTTGTCTTCGTTCAAGAAACGCAAAGAGAATTTTTCTGTTCGGGTTTTTTTAGTCCATTCACTGCCAACTACGAGATGTCTCGTAGTTCGAATCGATTGCAATTATTCAAGGGGATATTTTCATTTTAAAACAACGGATTTAATATCACTTTTTATTATCAAAATAATATCCTTAGATTACACATCCGTATTAAATTTTAGCACCCAAGGCAAAACGCTTTAAATTTGCCTGGCAGAGAGTGGGTTAATTTAAAGCTAGTCTATTACTGGTTTCTTAACTCTAATGTTCTCCCCTTGAAATTGTTAAGGTGTTAAAGCCCCGTGGGTTTATTTGTTTCCCAAAACAAGTAACTCTGCAGCTGGAATTCGTATAAATTGATACCCAGAACTCGAATGAATATAAATTGATATCTACACCCCGAATTTATATGAATTCACCTCCACGCTTTGAATCTATATAAATCGATTTCTGTAACTCGACTTCACATGCCCACTGCAACTCGAAATTTTGTTGGTTTCTAACGCAAGTGATTTCCTCCCATTTCCATCCTTCCCTCCACACAGTATTCGCTTGCATTCATTTACATACTCCAACACTTATCCCAATCAACATCCAACATCTAAATTTTCCTTTGTAGTAAAAGCGTCATCGACTTCGAAAAGCACAGTGCATTAAGCAAAATCACATTTTCGCGAACAAACTTTATAAATGTCAAATCCAATTTAAGAATCTCGAGGTGCACTCGAGAGTTCCGCGATCCGGTTAATAAAATTCAAAACAGCCGAGACAACCGTGGCCATTAATCTCTATAATAATCATCTTCCAGAAATTGCAACTACTTCAAACTCGAGAACAACGAAGCTTCGTGCTTGTAATCTCAATGAATTTACAGTTGCGACAGGATTCGTTTCTCTTAGACACCTCCGCAAGTCGAAATTTTGCGAAAGCAGGAAATCTCCCGCAGAAGAATTCAACAAGTACCAGCAATTTTATCGGGAAAGTTACAAACTTCGGCAAACGGATTCAGAATTATCTAGATTTCCTCTGTACAATCGAATGCGCCGAGACGCGGTTCAGACCTTGCGTTAAAACTAATTAACGTCAGGATGGAAGGGCCCGTTAGCGAAGTCATTAATAACTCGAACGAGAAAAACTGAAACTACTTGAAGGAAACGGCGTGTAACGCTTCAGTACCCCCAGACAGACACCGTTTTTACACGCAGTTATCATATTTTGATAAAAAAAGGGATGCTTGGACTTGCATTAATCAGTGCGCGTTAAAAACACCGTGCACGTGTTTGATTAAAGAGCCTAGGCTTTAAAAAATAAACTGGAGTTTTCCAAAGATTTGTTGATGTTTGAGATCGAAATTATACCTATTGTAACGCGTCACAGGACGATGTCCACCCGCTGGCTCATAAAAGTGATCCATATAGAAGTTTCCTGATAGATTTATGTCCCCGTGCAAATCCTGCCGATATAATTAATTCGACGCGCGACGGTTCGAAGCGTCGACCGTGTTTCGTAGATAGAGAACTCCGCACAATTTTCTCTTTACTCACGCTTCCCTCCGTTCCCATCGAACGAGCGCCCAGACATACCTCTTTTTTCGGTCACGATGCTCTCGTCCAGACTAAAATAATATTTCACGGTTCTATCTGGCCCCGTCGCGCCCCCTGGCATATCGATCAGTCCTCCGCGTCGGGACGCTCGTTCGCGCGTCGCGACATTTTAAATTCAGATGCATTCGAAACGCGGTCCAGATACTTGCTTCTACAACCGTTCAATTACTGACTCTCACGTGCCAAACTAAAGGCATCCACTAATTATACCTAATTTTATTCAACACTTAAACAAAGTTACAACCTTTCGAAAACATTCTAACGAATCTTCATTTTGTTCCAGTGTCAAAAATCGTACAAGTCTTGAAAATACAACGAACGGCTGCCGCAAGGACATATCTCTCGCTCCCAAATCTCCCAGACGGTCCCAGAGATCCTAAAGCTGGACGTCGAGATTTCCATATCCCCCACGGAAGGTCGTCTCTTGGTGGAAGCCCCAAGTGTCCCGTCAGCGTTCGCCACGGTGAGACGCATTAGTTTCGAGGACGTCGACTCGAGCTGTTCCCACGTAGGTACGTATGGAGTGCGTAGATAATGCGGAGGAAGGCTTTGCTCGGGGTTGGAAGGGCTCTGCCGCGACAGTGAAGGGGTTGGGCAACCTCGTGGCCCTCGCACTCGAACAAGAAGGGGTCGGTGGCAACACCTTGCGCCGATGCCTCGATACGCCGTAAATTATTGTATTCGAATCGTACGTCGTAGGACCACTTCCCACTCCCCGGAACAAGCGTCGGGGGTGGTGCACGCGCGTCTGCCACGCACCCCCGCGATTCTATCTGCGTGGTCCGCGAGCAGGCTGCGGCATCGGGAAAACTACTCCCGTTTTGTTTTTACTGGACGATTTATTGCAGGCGCGGTGCTCGCTGGAACTGATCGCGGTTACGTGCCGGCGTGGCGACATTAGGGGAGCTCAAAGTGGCTACCGCAACTTCGAACGAGGGAACGAGATCGCGAAAAAATGGAGAGTGTAATTTATTTGTTGAATTTCAGAGGTCGAAACCCAGCCGGGTGGTCGGCAGATTCTTCTTCGTCAATAATGTTACAATTTTTTATGTAACTGGTAGAGTGAATCGATTTGTGCAGTAGATGATGATGATTCCAAACGAATTTTATGTTGCGAGAACTTGGAGTTCCCATATTTCAACCCCTCCCAAAGTTCACGTATCAAAGTTAAAGCAAACCCCCCGATACAGGGCTCGAAAAAGTTCCTCTCCATCCCTGCTTCTTTTGCTACGGATTCGGCGCGTCTTTATACTTGTACGGCTACACGACTTCGGTATTACGAGAGACGAGAGCCTCCCCCGCGGCCTCCTCCGCCCTCTGCCTATTCAACGCGGCTAATATTTTGATCCGAGATACGTGCTCGGTAATTCCTTCCGCTGAAAGAGCGGGTACTTCTGCGAGACTCAGGCGAGCCCGACCAGTCGCGGTAGGGGACTTGATTTTATTTAAATTTTAAATCCGAGATCCTGTGAGGGCCGAATAGACACGAGTAAGGGGAAGGTCGATCATCCAGAGGAAGAAAGAGGGAAAAGTGGCGAGGGCACGAGCATGTAAATGCAGCTTGGTCGTACTGTGGAGTTTCTGTTCACGCTGATAGAGGGCAACATTTCCCATAAGTTCTTCATATGTGTACTATTTCTACGTTTAGACACCCCGCTATTTGTTCCGTTTAGTCTCGAGCTACCAACCTCGATGAATCCAAGAAGGAAGAGAGGGCTAGATTTCCTCGTGGGAAATAGATAATTTCTTCACTGATTCCTCGAACCTGAGAAGGAGATAGACAAGTCGTAGAACAGTCCCAGGTACTCCTAATCACCTCCTATGCACAATTCAGTCTATCCCGTTGACTATCTCCCACCTCCCCCCTTTTCAAATTGCTAACGAAATCTTCCCCCATATTTCGAGGCCGGTAGCCTGCGTTGGCTTTCCGCTGTGAACTTTCAACCGGTTCAGCGAATTTTAAGGACGATCGATCAACGTCCCAGGTGGAAAAGTGCTCGCGTGCCAGAACAGTCTCTTCGTGACGGAGTTAATAGCGTCTGGCGAGTTGGCGAGCGCGCCACCTAGGCAACCGGACGAGAAAATTGCCGAAAAACAAGCAGCCCTTCGCCACCCTCCGATCCCCGCTATTCGTCTATCCACCGTTCAGCGGGGAAAACGCGAAAACATTCGTTAAAGCGTTCGACGAGTATTTACCGAGTTCGATGCCCGTTTACGACGAGGCGCGAGCGTCTTTGAGCCGTCTCTTGGCCGCCCCGAATTTTCCGCTTGCCAGCTTTTTGTCGGACCTCGCCTTCTAACGAACTTCCTCGACAACTTCCTGAAGGATTCGCCACCGAATTCGAGAGTTTGCTGAAATATATAGACCGCGTAAACAGGATTAACGCCAAGCAAATACGTCGGCTCGAGACGACTCGATCCAGCTCGGGAATGGGGGGTTATTTTAATGATTTTTGAAATTTATGTTACGCGCCCCCTAAATACCTTGCCCTCGAAATTGAAAACTAAAATTTTTCAGGAATATTTTCTTAAGTATTCGCAAATTATTCAAGGGGTGTGTGATATAGATTTCAGAAATCATTGAATATAAGAACCACCCTAAGCTACATCATCAATTGATAGACATTACTCCAAGTCCAGTCAGCCACGTGTTACCAAGGGAAAACGTCTCTTAAATTAACCAGAGCGCAATGGAGAGTATCTCAACAGAATTACGGTCGAAACTCGCCTGGATTACAATACATCCAGGGGTTACAGGTAGACCAAGTAAAGGGAGTCGTCGGTCTTCGAAGGCCCCGAAGGCAGAAAAGTCACGCGACGGTCGGTCGCGCGGCAAAAAAGGGGAGTAATAAACGGCAGGACGTCTCGGCGGGTTCCTTTCATCCGGAGATCTCATATCCCTTTGCCGAAAAGTTGCTCGCTAGGCGCTCGAACCCGTGGGAAGAGGCGGGAACGGGAAGAAAATTAGGCAGCGTCGTCGTTTGGTTGGAGAGCTGCTTCCTCCCCCTACGACGAAGGCTTTCCTCAAAGAGTAGGATTGCCGCAACGAGGGAGACACGTCTGATAATCCTCCAGCGGAGGACTGTCGCATAACTTCCCCGCAGGAAGTCACTCTGTTTACCATTCTAAAGACGTCTTTAATATATAACGGGCAATTTTCCTCGCTCTATGCCCGTAAACTTCTTTGAGAAATTGGATGTTCCCGAAGAAGGGTGGCAGTCGACTCTCCCCGCTCTTCCAACCGATGCCACGGGACGCCGGGGGTGGCTGAAGAACGAAGGAGACGTTCCTAAAGAGATCACGACCGGAGCAGCGACTGGTTGGCGGTTGGCTGAAAAACAAGAGCTCCGATTCAACGACCCGCCGCCGCCTCCTCAGACTTAATAATCTCCGCATAATCCACAGAGAGTCCCCCGACGTGCCGGCGATTTCATATATTGTGGAAGGAACCTCGTGCTGGCATCTACTTACCTGGGAGTCGTTTTAATATCTGACCTCGTCCCAGCTAAAGCTCCAAGTTTTCGACCTCGTTGGGCTCCTGTTTACTTCCTCAGCTCTCGTTCTTCCCTCTTTACTTCCTCTCCTTTCGCTCCACGCTTGTACGCTCCCCCGTCGACGACCCCACGCAACGGGAAAACGAATAGCGCGTCGTTAGCCTCCGTCTTGGCATCACCGCTTACCAAGAGAATCAGCTCCGAGGTTGTTTTTACCATCGCGATCTTGGATCGCGCTTCTTCGCGCGGTCATAATCCGTTTTGTCTCCCTTTTTCGAGTGAATACGGTGGGATGGCGAACACCCCTCGAGAACCTTCAAAGGGCGGAACCGTCGAGTTCTTTAAAGAAGTACACGCAGTTGTCACAGGCTCGAAATTCAAGAATTTTTTTCGAGACACGATTGTTTATTACACAAACTCGCTATTTTGTCAAGGAGAAACTATCATTCCGGAAGTCCACGACCATTTTTGAATATGTATTTTAATATTGGCAACGAGATTCTTCCGGCTACGATACCTGTCGGCAACCTCGAAGAGAAGTGGCGTGGATGTCGGAAACGACGAAGCGTCACCGTCTCGATATAGACCAGCTGTTTCCCGTCGTAGTCGTTATCGTTATCTCGAGATGTTGTCGCGGGGAACGTTGAGCTCGCAGGCATTGTTTCGCGAAGGAGGACGTATCGAATCGTTGGCGGCCGATCGTTGACCGACTTGCTCGCGGCTTTCGCAGGTGCCAGTCCCCTCTGGAATTCGTTCCATTTCTAGTTCCGCGCTGGAGACGACGCGGATTCTGTCCCGAATGGCCCATTCCAGGCGACCAACGATCCTTTGTAGGGAGATGGATGCGCGAACGCAGACGCCTCGAAACGCTCGCAAGAATGCGCGGAGTTCACGGGCGAGGGGGGGGAAAAATCATGCTCTTTCGGTGCGTCTGTGCTCCGGCGATGAGAATTTAACGACGCTATTTTATTAAGGCACCTCAACGTGAACACGCTCGAGAAGGGTGTATCGTCACCGGTGGAGCACTCCCCTCGCATAGTTTGCATACTTTCGCCACTTCTGTCGATCCACCGCGCGCCAGAATACCCGAGACTCCAGACGCAGCCTCATTAAGGACTCTTCGGAACGCGCGTGAAACAAACGAGATCATCCTAACCGGGAGCGTCGATATCTTCTCTAACAAATTGCTGGACGAATTCTTGGATAAACTGCGAGAGCACCGAGCACAAAGGGCAAATCGCGACGAGGACTCCTTTCGAGTCGAATCGATCGGTGTTGGCCGGTTTGCTGAGAGGTGAGCATAAGTGGTTCTTTTTATCGGGGAACGTACGTAGCTCTTATGCCCTCAAAGCATAGAATTCAATGTCTTCGTTATCGCCGAGTTTCGCTTTAATGTATTCCAGTTTAATCAGCCCCGATGCGGGACTACAACGAAGCCTAGCTCGAGGCGGCGCAGCCACTGAAAGATCGACTGCTCATAGAGAATGCATTACACCGGTAGATCGATCGATCCGCGACGTTATCGGCGCGATCTTATCTCGGAACGCGATTACGTCGAACTATAAGCCGTACCGTTGTCTTAACAGCCTCGCGGATCCATAATTGACACGAAACGCGATTAACGACCGATCAGAGTTTTCCCAGACGCGATGCGGGCCTGCAACGCTTTGGATTATGGTAATGCGGATCGCTACAGATTCGGGATTCGATCGAGTCAAAGGGGTGCCCAAACATGGAGGCAGAGGGTGGTCGTGGTTCTTTATTAATCGATGTAGTGTTTTTAGGGGAGATTCGAAGCAAAGTGGCGACAAATGGTTAAGGCATTTTGCATTTTCTTACGCATTCAAATTTCCTGTAAATGCATAAAAATCCGCAGTCAACTTGGGATTTGTCGTTCGTAATTTCTCATGAAAAGCATGTCCACGCGATACGAGATACTATTGGACCTGGCGTGGACCTTGAATCGACAGAGCTTCGGGGTCAGTTTCCCGACTCGTGTCGATGGTTCGACATAATTCGAGAAGAACGTCCCTCAACAGACTCTTGATCCGCCCGGAGATCATCTAGGCCCTCGTGAATTGTGTTTTCCGGCATTACCAACAAATACGATCCGATAAATCATCCCTTGAATCGCCGGTGTGGCCCGATCCACGGCAGGCTTCCATTGTTGAGAGTCCGCAGCTTTGTAGAAATTCTTCTCTTTGGCATCTGTCCGACATCGCGCACCCTTCTGACCGACGCTGGGAGGAGCGAGTCGTCTCTCGGCGTTTCGCCCCGCCGTCTCTGTTCTTCTGTCATTTCTGTCTTCTCGTCATTCTTCCACCGTCCGTCGTTACCACTCTCCCTTCATCTTTTGCTTCTCCTCGGTGACCTGGTTTCACCTCAACCTCCTCGCGCCGGTTTTCTTTCACCCTGGACGCGAATTATTGCTAAGTAACGCCGGCGAGAAAAGCCAGCCCAGTCTTTTTATTACACCCTCGGATTATAATGTCTCTGTCATCCCCCCGGGATAATTTATCGAGGCTCCCAGTAAGCGGGGTGTGGCGAGCGCCTCCGCGAGAATTTATCGACGGGTGTCCTTATAAAACATCCGACGGCGAACCGCAAGGGTCAAAGGAACACGTGCGTTACGTCGTTGATCGTTCTCGCTGGGCTATTTACGGGGATGAATTTCTGGTTCTTCCGTTGCTCCTTTATGGTTCTGTGGGAGAGAAGTGAGTCGTCGTTTCTGTTTGGTACGTGTTAGGTCGACGAATATGTCTGTAGCCATTCGATTGCTCCCATCAACCTTGACAATTTTAAACAAGTTACAAACGTTCTGGATTCACGTCAAAATTCGTAGATAAAAGAAGCTGTAGAATTCATGTGAAACTGATTTAAGTTACAGTTTTTACCAAACGAATAATGGCTACCTAAGGTTGTTCAGTTTTCTGTTCTAACTTTGCTCGAGCCAACACGTGCTAAAACATCCAGCAGGGTTCTCTCGAGTTACGGGATCCACGGGTCCGCCACCTCGCCCGTTCGTTCCCCGGGGATTTCGGGACAGGTGGCAGCCACCGAAGTCTCGGACGGGACGCGCGCTCCAGGAAGCGTCACGGGACGTTTTCCTCGAGACGACTTCCTCGGTAACACGTGGTTCTCGTAAAGCGACGATCATCCCCCAGGAAACGGCCTGGATAAACGCGTGACGGTCTTGCTGACAGACCGATGCTTTCGTTAATTTAATTCGTCCTAGCCGTTGCTGGCGTCAGCGTTTACTGAAAACTTCCCGGCGATGTCAGAGATCCGCGCAACAGAAATACGCCGGTGGGACGATCTAACGTATTCGTTAGAACTTGGAAATAATAACAGGAACAAAAGTTTCGGGATTCATCTGAGGATAGGTGTTTTCTTAACTCGTTCATTGCCAATTACGAGATATTTCGGAGTTTGCGCTGTAAGCTTAGATTATTAAAATTTAAGAAACTTATTAAAGAAACAGTAAATTTAATACGACTTTTTATTATTAATATAGTAATAATTCAAATTAGACATTTTTATACAATTTTGTCGTTCAGGGCAAACTCAGGTTGAAGACTTTTCGAGGAAACGAAAGATATACGATAGATATACTTCGATATGGCTGTTTATTTAGCACATTAAATATTTCCATCGAATTAACACCTATTCGATCCACCTCTTCGCAACCGCGCATTTGCAGTCGACAATCCGCGAAATTTCGCGCGTAATTAATTCGACCAGGGAGTCTGCGTGTTTTTTTATTAAACTGCCGTATGGGTGTGAGAGGGTCGAAAAATCAAATTGAACTCGATTTTCGCCGGTGCTAATAACAGAGGTTACTCGATAAAAATTGCAACGTGCCGCGCCACGTTTCCAGTCCGCGAGAAATAATACGGCCGATCGAACGTTCGTTTCCCGCTCGGAATCTATAAAAGGTTAGATCAAATGCGGAGGCCCGAATACCGTGCCCCCTTTCGTTGTAGGTCGATTCAACCCCCTCCCTGTTAATAAACACCCCTTCTAACTGTTTGTGAGCGCCACCGTTGCACCGGAACCTCCGCTATGTAGATTTCGTATTTTCGCGCCTCGCGGACACTAATAAAATATGGCTTCGTTGAATCGGTTATACTGTTTGTACGAGCGTGGACCGCGTATATCAATCGCGTCCGATAAAGCACCGCGACCCTGTCGGTTGCCAACCAGCACGTTTGCGTCGCAGGTCATTTTGAAATCGCGGTGGAATAACAGGGCTGAGAATTAACCCTCAGCGATTTTTAGTCGATCATACGATTGAACGCGATTCGAGAAAACTCTACCTCACATTAGACCCTGTAGATCTTTCATGATCGGTTGATATCTCAGCAGCTATAGGGTCGTCGAATTTAAAGCAGAAGTTAAATTAAAAAATTCGAAATGCTTTCGATATACTTTGATTTAATCTATCTACTGGCAACTACGAGATGTCCCGTTCGTCTCTCCAATTCGCGCCGTACTATTGCTATTAATAATTCGCGAGCGATCAGGGTGGGAGCAACTGATAGTTTTATTAACCGAGCAAGGCGGGACTCGTGTCGGTTGTAGAGACGCAGAAGTAAACGCGTTTTCGCTGCCAATTTCCAATCACCCCAGCCGCAACGTTAATCGAAAACAACAGAGACGCGTTGCGCATGAACGAGACACCGGAGACAACGAAATTGATTCGTTTATAAGAGCCGGAGGCTTTGTTTTAATAGAATGCGGCTGGCTAATTGCGCACGGATTTTAGGCGGCGCGCACCGCAGCAGCCGTGGCAACGCTCGTACACGGAGAGGTGGGACGGAGTTTCCGCTCGCTACGGCCGCAAAGTTCGGGCCTGAAATCGTCTCTGTTTCGTTCAATTAACGTTTATTAGTTTTCTCTTAAGCGGAACGTAAATTCCGTCGGTTATCGTTTGGCTTCGGACGCGCTAATCCGAACCAGGCAACGCGATGCACGGCAACTATTCCGGAATTTCGGATGCTCCCTCTAATCTTCCATTTTATTCATCGTTCGAAAATCGTTCGCCATCGAGCGGGACTAGCAAACGCCAGCGAGATGGCCGCCATCTCGATCCATTTTCGATAGAGGCTTTAATAACTTCCCGTTCGAACGTCGAACGAACTAGAAAATAAAAAAAAAAAAAAAAAAAAGTACGCTCGGTTCAAAGACGAGCGGTTTTCCGCGGAAATGCCCAGCAACCGTGGTGAAAAAAAATATCAGGTTTCAAAAACAGTTCTACGCGTTCCCTGCAGCGCTCGCCCTGCGCGTGACTCGGGAAGCCCTCCAGGAAAAATAATACAATGACTTCGGAAAGGGCTCTAGGGTCGCCATGTGCATCGTCGCGTTTTCACCACATGCTCGACCAGGCCAGCACGTGGCTCCCAACGATCTTGCGGCGTTTCCTTTCCCGATGATCCGAACCACGTGTTTTCGGGGACCCCGTGAGGAAATTAACGGCTATTAGCGCTTCCTGCAGCGCCTTCAACGCGGACATGAGTTACGAGCCTGACGATTCGCCGATAAATCACGGACAGTGGTTCGAAAGGTAGCCAAATTCGTGTCGGAAGTCAAAAAATGGCAGTATAAAGATGGAACACTGACTTTTATTTATGTAATTGAAAAAAGTGTTTCTAAAACCAGTCATTTGTCCCATCGCGATGGAAATAGTTACAAATGAACGTCGAGTTGATTTAGTGTCAAAACCAGGCCAAATGAACATCTCGTAATCTTCTAGGGTTAATATACTTTGACACTTAACTTTAAGATTTTTCAAAAAGTGGTGTTACTCGATTTGTGTATCAAACGACTCATTTATCTAGAATTGTCATGTTTACTAGGCACGCGTCCTTGCGAGAGCCTTCCGATGTCAAAATATTCCCCACCTCACCTCGAGCTTAGATTTTGCTGAAAAATTTACGACGTATCTGAGAGCGTGTACCGGAAATTCGAGCTCTCGGCTCTTTGCCCCCTCTCCCAGCGGTGGGGAAATCGCGCGATCGGTGCGCGTCGTTTATGACCTACCACCGTAAATAGCTCGTTCGTTGTAACCTTGCTCGTTTCGTTCCGCGATCCTAAATCACGTTAGTCGAGTACCGTGTCCGTTACAGTCGGTGTCGTGACGCTGAATGGTGATTACGAGTCTCCCGATTGTTGCGAACAAAGCCTCGGACTTCTCGAGGAAACGGCAGCGAGCCTTCGGACACCCCCCGTGGACCGTGGCGACTTCCTCGGGTGCTGGACTTCCGTTTGGGCTGGGTTTCTTTCGTGATTCCACGTACCCTGTACTCCTGGGAATTTATCGAGTGAGTCCTTAACGCTTTAACGAGCGACTATTTACGATCCTACTAATTGTTATAGGCAGTTAGGAAAAGAGTCTTGTATTTGAAGAGTGCAATGTTTGTGGCGGATTACATTTATCTCTTAGTAAAACTTTGTAATTGGTTGCAGTTTATTTTTTAGATTTTAATTTCCACTTTTGAGGTATTGCACTGCTCCATTTCGAAACATTTCGTATTAATTAGAATAGAGGGTTATAACCCTGTAATAAAGGGTTTTCCACGAAGGTTTTAAAATTCTGTTTTTAATCGAATTCAAATAGCTTTGAATATAAATATGTTTTAAAATTTGGAATGAATATCGCTACTGAACAATTAAATCTTAAAGCTCCTTTCTTCTTGAAAAACCCTTTATCCACCCTAAAAGAATATTATCAACGATCCAAGTTCACTGTAACAGAGTTGCGCTAATGCAACACTTTAGAAAAGAAATTAGTCTCGGGATTCCCAGAACTGCGCACACAATAGACAAGGTGACGAAAGCGAGACGAACGAGCGTCGACAGGTTCCCAAACTCGAGTTACGACTCAATCGTGCCTCCCGTGGTTAGGGTACTCACCTCGGAAGACTCCTTGTCCATTAGTTTGCTACGCTTAAAATCGTCCGCCTTTCAAAGAAGCACGTTATCGAGTTTGCTTTCTCAGAATTTTTCTAGACGTTCTTTGGTCGAATGGACTCGTGAATTGTTTCTTCTCCGGGGGGATGCTGCTTCCGTGAAACAATCTTTTTCGTTCCGCTTTCCTCGGGGCAAGGGGACGAGCGGGACGAAACGGTAGCACCTCGTTGCATAAGTATAGGAGAAGATAGAGTTCTGGTTTGTTGAGTGAAGAAAGGAGTCGTTTTCCGAATCGTATGTTTCCAAATGGAACTATTGTAACGAAATTTAATTTGTAGAATGCTACATCCTATGAGAATCTTGAGATTTAAATGAACCGTTCACTGCACAAATCGATTAACTCCACTTTTTGAAAAATCTTAAATTTAGGTGTCAAAGCACTTGAACTAGTTTTGATTACTATGTAGAGTATATTGTTAGCGTACAAATGATCCACCTGTGCAAAATGCGATTGAAATGCTGACAGGTCCCCCGTGGAACTCCCTTTGCGAGAACCTTCCCGCTCGGTTGCTCCCTCGGGCCCCGTTTCGAGCGATTCTTAGACATTAACGAGTCGCCCCAAGTTTGGTTAATAACATTCGAAAGGAGCTATAAAATCGACACTTCCACCTGCCGAGTGAGGCTCGTTTCTTTCGGGAGGCCACGAGAGACTATTAGGGAGGATGGTTTTACGAGGGCCCAGGCGCCCCCAGGCCAGAGGGTACGAACTCGAGTCCCCTGCCCCCGCAGATCTCCAATTTCGTGATTTACAACGGTTCCTCCGCGCGGTCCATTAACCGTCCGCGGGATCGGTCGGCCGCAAATCGACACCGAACGTAATAAATAGGAGGTGTTAAGCCCGTATTTAAATTTAAATCGCTATCTCCTCGGTAACGAGCCCGCGCTCCCAACCATCGCTGCGTGACCCTAATGTCCCTGTCTAATCGCCGGTAATACCAGTCGCGGTTTCTCTCCGCCACTCGACCTTATCCTTTCGTTTCAATCCACTTGCGCCAGGGTGTCGTTGCCTAGGCTTCCTCGTCCCGTTTCGCAACGGGGATCAACAGGGTATTAATCATCATTGCCTCGTGTCGGAACCTTTCCACCTTCCCTTCGGTGCTGTCCAGCAAATCGCGCATAATGATGATCGAGGACGAGCCCCCGTGGATTACCGAATTAGCGCGTTCGGCGGTCGGAGATCGCGACGCGTCGATCGCAGTCGACAACAACGCGCTCCTTGGACCGACTTCCTGCAGGATTTTGCGGGAGATTAACGAACCTGGGGGTCTGGCTCGATTTGTTAGCGAATAGGGAGAACAGAGCGAGCCGTATAAGGTGATATTAGATTGATTGGGGGAATTGTTGGTTTCGGGGTATAGGTAATGAGAGAAATGAGGGAAGCGAGGTTACGAGGGAGGTGGTTTTCTATTAAAATGTAATGACGGGGGCAGGGAATCCCTGGTGGGATGGATTGACTTCAGGATTTACTGTTTAATCCATTCACTGCCAACTATGCGAGATGTCTCGTAATTCAAATTGATTGCAATTACTCGAGGGATTTATTTTATTTTCTTACATTTTCGTACATTTTCGTACATTTTCTTTTTAACATAAATATTACTCGTGTCTCATCTCTTCACTCGATAGAATTTTACATGAGAACGTGCCAGGTTATGCATCTTATTAGTTCAGTCCAAACGAATATCGAATTCATGCGATCATCTTAATTGCGGTCCACTTCGTTTATAGAACTCGTTCTTCAATCGGGGAAACACAGTTTCCCCCGTTGATACGGCCATAAATTTTCCCTAGCAGCTTCCCAGCAACGAAGTTGGCCCGCATCGTTGATCGACGCGATAAATCTGAAAATTCCGGAGGTGGCGGTAACGACTTCGCGTCGCACAACGGCAATGATATCGGCCGCGTGCTTACGGGAATCTGGGGAGCTACGCGTTAACCGGGGGATTTATATCTGTATGAAGGCGTGACTAAAAATCGCCATATATCACGTTGCACCGTGTTGCATGCTGGTTACGGCCCTACTGGGGTTGGCCGACGAGGCTAAGCCGGGGTAAACCACGAGTCGTTTGTCATGCTTTTTACTAATAAGCCGTTCTCCTGCCGTTCCGCGCTTTAATGCGGCCACGGTATTGCCAACCTTGCGTTCGTTTTGAAAATCGGCAACGCTTGCCGGCCAGCGCAAAACGTTCGACGCCAACAGACTGTTACTCCGAATACCTACGTATCGACTGAAAACATTTGGTACGCTTTGATTAACACATTCGCTACTTCGAAAATTTTTTTATTTCATACACTACATATTTATAACATTGAGATTTCAAAACATATTTTGTAGTTTCTATCTTTGCCCTAAATGTCAATTTAGTGGAATATCGAAACCCTCTTACCACAACAAACTTACGAAACGCCAACCCTCGCGGAATACCGTACCTCCAGATTCCAAAACCAAGGAAGATTGAAATCCTCGGTCGGGAATGTATCACAATATATTCCGTTAAGCTCGCAAAGACTATAATGCGTCTCCGAAGAAATTCCCCAAAGCCAGCGTATTCCCAGCGACCGATAATCGGCGATACGTCGTCGAGGAAGACGCATCGTCGAGTCCCGCGATATCTCTCGCGAATCCGCGAGGAGTTCGAACGCAACGGATTTTCGCGCGGGCCCGGTTCGAGGTAAATCTTCGAAATGGTCGCGGATATCCTCCGGTTCTATAACGGCCGCGGACAAGACTCGCGGCGGGGCTGGGGAAAAATTGAGCGGTAAATAATTCCGCGTGTCGGGACGAGGCCGTCGTAACAGATACGCTTGAATTTCATCCGGACGCGCACGCTTTGCGGGTAAACAAACGGCACTTCATAAACCGGCGGACGCGATACGATCGAGCCATTATTTATTGACCTTTCGGATTTACCGTCATGCATGCACAGTCGTGAAATTAGTTTGGCTTGAATTATCTTTCGACGCAGCCGGCCGATCGCGGCTCGATAACCAACGCGTCGAAATTATTGCGCCATTGAAATCCATTTTTCGATGGTCGAGGCAGAGCCACCCCACGCCGCGGAGGATAGAGCGATCGCTGGCTCGTACATTTCGAAAGTTTCAACTGACGATCCAGGAGAACGCGACTCTTATCCACGTTCGAAAATTTCGACCCTCGAACGAGATGCGTCGTTCGCAATTTTTCTTGGTAAGAAAGGAGAAACTATCTTCGATCGAACGTTCGAGGAAAGTTTCCAAGCCTCATTCTAACAGAAATTATTAGCGTAAGGCATGTAGCGCTTTAGAATCTCGAGATCTTGAGATCTTGAACCCCTTTACTCTTTGAAGTTAGTTCGAAACTATCTTACCTTTTGCTTAGCTTTGCTATTTCATTGAAACTTTTTCATTCGCGTGGCACTACTGTGAAGTAACGTGAAAAGTAAAATAAGTGGAATCAGAAATGTATACAAGTCAGCAAGTTGTTGACACTGTTTTCTTCTGTGCAGCTTGAACTTTCTTTTTCTTTCATAATCGCGTGCCACAAAGAGTTAAGTTCAAGAACTACCGACTATGACATGCATTTCGAATTTCTTCTTAGAATTACTCATTTCCTAGCAAAGCTTCGAGTCGACCTCGGCAGTTCTAGCGTAGGGGACGTTTTTTTCTCGCTGATGGAATTTCATGCACCGCGCCGCGGTTCCCAACAGAGGAATATCGATTCTCAAACTGCGAAGGAGCAAATTTCCGAAACAGTTTCGAAAGAAGAACGAAGTTGGCGCGCGGCTGTCGAGCGGGTCCGCGAGGTTAAATATTTGCCCGAGTGGCCAACGAGAGCCACGTTCGAATGCGAAATTTAAATATTCCTTCGGCCTTCCATCTCTCGCCGGTAGCGTCGCCGCCGGTGCGACCCTCCGAAATTTGTTCCGCTCCGTGTCCGCGTTGCTGGACGTGAAATATAAGGCAATTTCATGAACCATTAAGAATGGAAGTTCATAAGTCGGCAGCACGTGTTTTCGGTGTTAACCCGTGTAGAAGGCGAAATGAGATTTTTCGAAGGGTGGCCCCCTCCTCTTGCGCGCCCCTCCCGCGCCCAGGCATTGACGTATAACGGGTGTCCTGCGGGGGCGACGCCAGACGCCACGACCAAGCGTCCGTCTTTCTCCAACGTACGGGTTTTTCCGAGACTTATCAGCCCCCGAAAAAATGCGTTCATCCCTACGCGCTCGCGGTGGTTGAAGCGATTTTTTACGAGCGCCGAGGGTTAACCTTATGGATGGGGCTGAGATTCTTGGGGAGTTCCTACTCGCCTCTTCTTTTACTCCTTGGTTGTACCGACCCCATGTACTTAGGGATACCGGAGCATATCGTTCGGGGGAGGTTTTCGAGGGTGACATGGCGAATTTTGCCTGAACTTGTTCGCGTTGCTTTATCCGATATATCCGATTTTTTTGTCATGTTAACTGCAAGTACAAATGATCACAATTAACGACCTGACAGACGTATTATCCAAAAAACAAAATCATGAACTCCTATGAATCCCTTTATATTACTAAAATGTACAGAATGAAGATACATATATCTCTTCAGTTTTAATTATACCCAAGCTTTAACGCCACGAATAATCACTTTTGTTATCATTTGCACAGATTTCGCCGTTAATTTATGGTTAATAATTTGTCATATGTCGTGAAAGTAAGACAGGTAATCAAATTTAGGCACACAATTCCTCCCTTTTCTCCTCTATGCAAGTTCACGCTCCATTTCTGCATTCTTAAAGGGTGGCGGCGAACGTTTTGAAAGCCTGCGTGGGCGACGCAAGAATAGGGGCGGCGAGGAAGGAAGCTCCTTTATAATTTTACCCCTAATTTATTTCACAACGGAGCTAATAAAAAAGCCGACAGGCACCATGTATCCCAGCCGTCGCGAGGGAAGCATGGAATGAAAAAGTCCTGCGTCTACTTGCTGGTCCTGGAACCACGCGTCGGACAAAGGGAGCGTTGCGATGCTCCCTACTATCGATTTTTCCTCGACGTAGCCTCGATCGTGGTAATTACAATCCCTGGAACATTTAAAATTGTATCTCTAAAACCTACCACATAGCATTCTTATTTTATGCAAAGAAATTAGTAATATGCAAGGTCCTAGACTATCAAAGTACCAACACCCAATTATTCCATTCTCCACGCAGAGATTCACGGTTTATTAATCAAATTAACGTTGAAAATTACCAGGACCACCGTTGATTTATCCCCTCCCGAGCGCAACTTTACCCCTTTTCCAACGTCGAAACTATCCCTGGATTCCTTTATTATCGCTTTATTTAATTAGCGCAAATTTGGGGAGCAAACAGAGGCTCGTTCGAATGCCAAATGTTTGAGGGTTTTCTCAATTGTTCGCGATTGCATTTTGCCGATCGTCGAAGCGCGCAACAATGCAGTTTTATTATAATGCGAGCAATACCGCGGCGGGAACATAAAATGAGCGCGGTCGTGTTTGTATAATGGAGAATTCCGATCGTTCCCGTGCGCGATAAAAATTAATTAACACGGCATGGGTGAACTTGCCCCCTTCCTGATGCACCAACTACGCCCCTCGCGCCCCCTCGGCCACGGTTGGCTTCGATGCGCGGCGTATATTTCACGAATAATAAAATAGCCCGGACACGATCGTTAACAGAAACTGCGCGATAACACCTGCGGCACGTTCCCCTGGAGAAACTCCGCGCCGACCGCGTTACGTGTCCTTTTTAACGGTTCCGCTCGGCTAACGACGGGTAATAACAATAATTCTGCAGGACCACTTAAAGGAATTGGCGAATCGTTAACGAACGATCGCGACTTTCCAACTTTCTTCGAAAATGGTCCAGCTCTGAAAGAAGCCTTTTCGTTTGGACCAGAATGTTTCTTTCTGAGGGAAATCACTGAGGTGCTGACAAACACAGGTCCCTGTTAGATGATAAATAGAGTGTTCTAATTCTCTTTGTATTAAATTTATGCGATACAATATCGTTGGAAATCTGTATCAATCTCTGCGGATTTATTAACGTCGATAAAAATAAAATATAAGTAACAACATTTATTCAAGGTAGTTGAAATTTAACGGTGGATTTCAACAAAATTTCACTTGATTGTTCTTCGCCATATTCCATTTTACATCATGTACAAATACGAGAACCCAAAAACCAAATATCAACATCATCGTATCAATCCCCGAAATAAATTCCTCCCACATTTCGCGCGCATTTTCCGTACCGACGCGCCCTATAAATGCATAAAATCCGGCCGGACTACCGATCATACGTTCAAAAATCTCCCGAGTCGTTCGAATATGTGCAAACAATCTGAAAAAAAAAAAAATGTTAAGGGGGAAACTGTTTCCGTCCGTCGTCGAAAGCTCGATAAACGGGACAGGAAATGATTGGACGCGAGCGCTGAAGCGCTCATACGCGACCTGGAAGCTTTCCAAGCCGGACACCTCTCGAAGAATACAACCAACGGCTCCCGATATTCGTGTAACGAACGTTTACACTTCTGCAGAAACGACCAGCCCGAAACAACGCTCTCTCAACCCTCCCCCCGGTCCACCATCGAAGCGCGGCCACCCCCCTCGGTTAATTTATTCTATTCTCCAGCGTGGAATATCCAAACGCTGGCCAACGGAGCGCGGCAAAAAGGGAGAGGGGTATGAATGTCTTTAATAGTAGCGGCGTCGGTTGACGCTGCGAGTTTTGACAGACAGCTCCTCGGGGCACAATGGGGGCCGGGGCGGCGCACAATGCGGCCCTGGCACAATCGCACCGAATTATACATGCACGTACGAGTTCGCTTAGGTAGGTACCGCGGAGCATTCACCGCGTTAACGGAATAGGAGTACGAAATTCGAATACAATATACGCGGTTTAACCTGCCGTCTCCCTCCCGTCTCTCGTACCCCGCGTCACGATGAACGCACCGAAGGTTCTAATGAAGATAGACACGGGCACCCCCTTGGCTGCCACGCTCCCGTCTCTTCTTCCCCCTGGAAGCCGCGTTCTTTTCTTCGCGGCTCCTCCTCCTTTCCATCCCTCAAGCATACCTGTCCCGAACTCTGTCTCTCGTCTCCCGATTCCCCGCGACACTCCAACCGAGGAGTTTTGGCCCCGTCGTTTAACTTCGTTTCGTGAACGCTCGACGCTAGAGGCGGCTCGTAGGTCTGGCAGGTGGATGGGAAGGGTGAAGGAGACACCGGGGATCGTTACGCGGAGGACTCCTGCTCCCGAGGGGCACGACGTTCTTATTATCATAGTGGCTCGTTATTATTAGTGCCGCCCGTGAAAGGATAAGGGGATCGACGGAGTCGAAGGGTTGTTTAACGAGGACGGACGCGATGCAATTCGATAGCGGTAGCTTCTCTTCTTTTTTTCTGTGATGGGAGCTGACTTTTGTGTCGATGCTCCCTCGCGAGTCAACCCCTTCGCTTCCGTATGAAATCGAGGGAAAGTGGGAATTCGAGATGCATTCTTGGCCTCGTTGTTCGCAGTCGACCGTGACGGGGAAACGGACTGCTCGATAGACAGCTCGGAGGCGGACTGGTTTATTTCGGACATCTGTTTTAACCCCGATCGGGGTGGTATGTTGGGTAGGTTTGAACGAGGTTTTATTAGGAAAGTTTAATGCAACAGGAAATTGAATAAAGGGTACGTTACAGTATCTGTAAAGGGGTGTTTTCACTCTTAGATATGTAAAATTGACAGGGTCTTCGTTTCTGCATAGCTTCAATTTCTTTTGAATGGTATCGATTGCCACACCTCCTTTGTCATATGTGTGTATAGGCTGTGTATAGGTAGTTTTAGTGTTAAAATGCATGTAGAATATAAATAATAGCGTATCAGTCGTGTACATTGAAATCACAGTCATCGACCAACCCAGATGCCCGAACAGGAGTCCTAGCAGACTCTTTTAAGATGCAATGGGGGAATATCGAGCGGGCAGCTCTCGTTCTCGTCGGCGAGAGCATAAATCAACAAAAGGCTAGGGGGAGGGAGGAGGAAGTCGCGCATGGGACGCCGCGAAAGGATGATCGGTGCTTAGGTATGCACCAGGAGGAACGTCGCGTTCGGGAGCATTTCTTCGGCGCAGTCACGTGTGTTTACCTGTATACGTTCGCAGGAAATGTATTCACCGGTCGCGTAGCCTTCGTCCGTGACGGCAGCTGGTTCATTTATCTTGCAGGGACACTCTTGTCTCCGTGTCCCTTTATTTTTCACTCGGTATGACGATCTCCGACGTGCGCGCCCTTTATTCCCCCCCGAGGACGCGAGCCGTCCAGTTTCCTCCACCCCTATCGACGCGACACCGATCGGAGGAAGGAACCTTTGTTTATTGAGATCGGTCTTCCGTTGATCGCGCCTCAATGGCTCGACCGTGAGAAAGGGGGAGCCTTGGACGTTTCGAAAATTAGGTGTACTTTTTAGTGGTCGATTCGAGGAATTTGTTCAAGACTGGGGCAGGAAAGTTTCTTGAAGCGCACGAAGGACAAATATTTGTGGAGAAAGTTGGGGATCGGTGACTTTTTAGTGAGCGAGTACGGAATTATTCAAGCCTTATTTGAAATTTATTTAGTATTATTTCTAATGCTTGAACCGACTGTAATTATTATAAGGGTTTGATTGAACAGACATATCGAGTCTAGGAGATTTAACTTGCATATGTCGATGAAACTGAAGCTCCTATATAATAATACTCGTCTACAAAAGTTTATCAGTCCCAGCCTCTGTTAATTATCAAAGGCATTTACAAAAAAATCTGTCCACGTCGCGTTCTGCTCCATGGAAAAAAAAAACAAGCGAATGGCCTTCCTGGCATCTTGAAAATCCATCGACGCGCCCATCCCCGCGGATCGATGTCCCCCCTAAATTCGCATTCGGGGCATCCGCGTCGAACCGACGGATGAATTTTGTAATTTACTGCTTCCGCCTCGACCGGTCGGCTGGAGTTCTCGATCTGTTCGTTTATCCCTCCCCCTCTCGCGCTGGATTCTTGTTCTATTTTCCCTCGATCCGAGCGTCCCTCTGGCGGGCTCCTCTTCTCGCGCCTTCCATCCTTTCATTTTCTCCGCTCGCTTTTTCGCCTGTTTGTCAATTTTCTGCGCCAACGGGAGTAGTCGATCCGCCCCACCCCCGCCCCGCTACCCTCTTCGTCGACATTCCGGCGGATGAGAATTTGATGAGGTAAACACACGGGCGACTCTTTTTTTTCCGTGTTTCCTTTTTTACCCCTCCCAACCTTTCTTCGAGACGACGCTCGTAAACGCTCGCCCCAACGCTGATTTATGCGTGCGGATCGCAAATTAATGTTGACTCCGCCGCGACGCTTCGCCTCCTTTCGACGCTGCCTCCTTTTTCGCCACCGTCGTTCTTGTTCGATCGCCCTCATCTATCCTTCCCCCCCCCCTCCCCCTCTTCGACGTTTTAATTTCTCCGTCCGGGGAAATTCGAGGCTTCCCAGGACGCTTCGACCAGTTTTACCCCGGCGCGTCGCGACAGACACGGTTTTGGTTTAAGAGCTTTTCTTTCAACGTCGTTCCATTTGCAAATGGACGAGTTAACGGCACTGAAACTAATAGGGAAATGTAGATAGAATATTGTATTCTTTGGGAAATTTGTACGGGAAGCTTCGGAGATTCAATATTACTTAGATCCTCGGGGTATAATAGAAAACAAAACATGTAACAGAAATTTATAGTTCAAATCTTCTTCAGTCTTCTTCGCCTTACAACTAAAAAGTTTTTCAACGCAAAAGTCTATTCCCCTCGCGCTCTGATCAATATCGATCGTGAATACTGGCTACTGTCTATATGGATAGAAAATATGCCGCTAAAGCTGGGTATTTCCCTCGCCCGTGATAAATTGAGAACACCGCGACGCTGGATTAACAAACGACGGTCGTCTCGATATTTAATGGCGACGTGACGGTTCCACGACGGACGGTTCGGTCGGTGGATGATAATCGGAGAATCCTCTTACGTCGGAAAGAGGGAGGACGTTGCGCCTCGACGTCGGGGGTCGGTGTTCTGCCTATAAGCGGGTCGTTCGATCTTCGGGAAGCTTGTTCGCTCGGACGGTCCACGCTTAATTATTCCACGTAAGAGGCTTACCATTAGACGCGTCCTTCAGAACCGAAGCCGGCTTGGCGCCGCTCAAGTGCGTAATAACTTCCATGTACCGTCAGGCGAATCGCGTGGCCTCCGTGCGACGTCCTGACGGATCCGAGGAGATTCGCGTAATCATTCGTGTTTGGTCCTCTCTGCGGGATGAACACACAGCGATTAGGAGCGGTCAGTGCGGAAGTCCTGCGAGGAGTTTTATTTATTAATTGACTGCTTTTACGTTCGATACAAAAGTGGATTTATGAGTAGAAACTTTGTGTATATATTTGGAACACTTTTAAAGGGGTTTCAGAATTGTTTCAAGTGCGAATGCAACGATTCCTCGGTGCCTAGACATAGAAATCAAAGCTTCAATCTATAACTTGATAAATTCTATAAAAATTGTACAAAGCCTTCGATGCAAGCTTGAAGGTGCTGTTTCTAACGAATCGATTTTTGTTTTGTTCCAGGCCAGAGGAGTCCCTCGAAGATGTGAACCATCGAGGGACAAGGAACGTCAAGACCGTCGGGTTCGTTTGGGGCGCAGGATAAAATTAGGGCCGACAGAAAGTTGAGAAATGAAAATCTCGATCGCAGAAAGTACTGCCGAAGGGCGACGGCACGAGCAAATGGGAAAACGTAGTAGAATATTACGAAAGTTTCCTTTCGCGTACAAAGTCGAGTCTCTTCGGCCCCGCCCGATCCAGATTAAGGGGTGCCCGCTGAAAGAACGGCGATCGTGCTTCAGGATTTTTCGCACTTCTAAAGACCGTTCGCTACCCCCTTCGTCGTTCATTTTTCTCTCTCTGTCCGTCCTCCAATGGTTTCTCCCTTACGGCTGAAAAGTTTCCCGCGGCCACGATGGTTTTCCTATTTGCCGCGGGGACGACGGATCGCCAGTCGGGGAGTGGGTCGCAGTTTTTGTATCGGTGGCCTCCTCGCAACCCACACATTTGATTGTGCCGCGACGTGACTGAAATAAACCTGCTGGACTACCGTTTCGTGTCTTGAGAATCGCCACTGTACTCGGTGAACAATATTTACAGAAGAACACTAATTTTGAAAAATAAGTCGAGGTAGAAAGCGATACCTTAGAGCAAAAATCGTAATCGTCACGTTGCTCCCACTGAATACATTTTAAGTTGCTATATGAAACATCTACTTTGACGACTGTAGCATTTTATTTCCATACTTACACCCACGCGCATACACCCAAAAATAAATTAACCTATTTCACAGATGGTTAGCCAAGTAGGTTCGTTCATACACCAGTATTAATATTCACGAGGTCCATGTCTATTCACGTGGCATGCCATCTGCGCAAAGTTTTCACCCGAACATCCCCAACTCGGAACATTTATAAAGTTGCCTCGTAAATCGCGCCACCTTTGCGCGAGACCGAGCAAAGCGGAAGCACGAGTCGTCGGGCTCCGGTGCATTAATTAGTCACGAATCAATCGGTTTGTTAAATCGATGTAACCCATGTTTGGCGAATCAATTTTAGCGTGCTCGACCGTCTGCCCCTTTCATGTTCTAGATCAATGAAACGGCGATAAAACGCGGCTCCTCGGTAAAATCGAGTCACCTTTGAAATTATCGCGGATCACGAAAGGACGCGGAATTTTTATCAGTAGAGATGAATCGGTTCGACGTCGATTTTCCAAACGTTCCTTAGATACTCCTGGCATATTTCATTATTCTTTCTCCGAATTCGAACAACGTTCGAGCGAAATTTAATGACCGTGTTACTTTGCCGTCGAACTCTGGACGTAAAGCGCGGCGATCGTTTTTATCTCAATTGCAAGACGCTTTGACGAGTCGTAAGTACCGTTAGTCCTGCCGCAAAAAGGAACGATGAGATGGGGTAGTGGAGGGTAGGTTCGACAAAGTGTCCCTTGTCCCGTGACACGAGGGACCATCGAATGGTTCGACGGAAAGACTGGTCGAATTCGAAGCGTAATTAACGGAACGTCATTGCACGATGGCCAATAAAGTTCAAAGGATTTAATCCGCCCGAGCGATTCCCCTGATTCGAAGGGGTTGGGGTAAATGAGATTGACGATGGGAGCAACCAGGGTGGAGACAGAGGTCCGTGGGTGGAAGCAACGTTAAGTTTGTTTTCTTTTGGCCGAGGAACGTCGATCCTCGAGCCCGACGTTGAGCCGGACAATCGTGGGGGTAGTTTTTGCGGGAGAATTCGCCCATTAAGAGCCGTTTACCCCCACGAGGAGTAACGTACGATCGCCACTATGTTTTCCCAGCACCCCGGATCGCGTTTCACCCTGGAACCATCGCAACTGCTGCATCCCGATCTCCTCGAACAAATCTTTTTCACCCCCTCGTCGAGGCAAACGAATGAAAAGTTCCTGGCCGAGAAGACCTCGAGAAGGGGCGGGTTCGAACGAAATTCTACGGCCGCTCGTTACTCGCGTCGCGATTTTTCAACGTGACTAACGCCGACGAGGAAAGTAATAAGGGAAGTAAAGTTTAGCGTCCCTCGCGTCTTGATGCTTTCTTTCGTTCGACTGTGTCAGCTAATTATTTCCGATAAATACGTCCTAGGATCGCTTTCGGTTTTAATACCGGAGACTCGAAATTCAAAATTGTCGAAGTTGTAACCACCGCTATCCTAGACTGTATCGTTAGTTTGATTAACCACGGAACTTCAGGTCCCAGTGATTCGTCGCGATTCGTTCGGCTCGCGTCCCAAAGGACGAGAAAAATGGCGGGAATCAGTCAAGCATGCGCCACCCCCGCGATTACGGATAAATACGCACTTAATATGTAGAGAGCCGCGCATAAAAAACTGATGGTCTGCGATCAGGAGCGGGTGTCGCGTCGTATCGAAAGATCTACGACTGGTCGTTGAAAAGGGCTCGGGTCTTTTTTTTTTTTTTTTAAAGCGAAGGGTGCTCGTGCTCGCGTCTTCGATATTTCGAGTATGGAAAATTGCGAGCCACTTGTTCTCGCCGCTCCATCCGCTGCTGCGTCATATTTTTTCAACGGGGAGGGTAGTAATATTCGAAATTAAATTTTCCAGGCTGTTCCAGCCTGGACGCTCGGGGGAAAAGACGCGTTGACGGGAAATTCAGTATTCGCGGGGACAAAGGAACTCCGCGGGAATCTCGTCCATTGTTTTCTGGGACGGATCTTTCGCTCCTCTTTCACTTGGGTCTCTTCTTTCTCGTCCACTTTCCTGTTGATTATTTTTAACGGCGGGGAGGCGAGCCCTGGTACGGAAACCTGTAATCTGGTTATTTATTTATTTGCTCGGGATCGCACCGATTGCCCGCGAAAGCGATGCAGTGGTAATAATAGGAGGAGCGCGAACGCCCAGCGACGCAATCACGAGAATCGTTACGCGAGGGAACGAAAAATAAAAATAAACGGCACTTAAAGAGTGTCGAGATCGGTTTATAAATTAAAAATTATAACAGAGGATCAGCTTTATTATTATTACTTTATTTGGGAGAGCAGACAAATGCAGTACAAATAAAAATACAATTCCAAATTCGTTAATTGAATTTCGCGAAATAAGTAACGTCGCATCGACGACCGATCTAAACGATGCTCATTGTAAACGACTCCTTCGTTTACAACGGAATAGGAAAGTCGAAACGGAAGTCAATCAGCCAGGTATTCCAGTAGTGTTCGCCGTTCATCGAACGGCATCGCAACAATTTCATGGGCGGGGGCGGCGCGTTCGATTCGAGGTTTTCCGGCTAAAAGCTCGGGGTCTAGTGCACGGTGAATTATTTCGATCGCTCGACGGAACGGTTAGAATATTTGGCCGTTTCGAGGAAGTCCGCAATATTCGAACGGATTTTCCCTCGACGAGTCGCGTCGGAATTACATAAATACACAAGGTGGTGATCGGAAAAAATTTGTTCAACACGTTCGAACTCTACTACAAGCACCCTAAATATTAGAAAATCTCACATCCGATAGTTTCCTCAAAATAAAATCGTAGACGCGAGTTAATCGGGCCGTTCGTTGCACAAATCGATTACATGAACATAAGTTGACATAAAACAAAAAGTTGAGAGATGCGATGAAATAATGTACAATTTTTATGTGAACCGTGAAGTTAATTGATTTGTTCAGCGAACGGCTCAATCGTATCTCCTCGAAAAATGTAATTTGGTCTCTCAACGCATCCACGATTAATAGACTCGAAACGTGTTGTTGTAGAGCGAAACTCGGCGATTAGCCAGCGCCAAATTCTCGCTGAATTTCCACGGAAAACGTCGTGGGGCGGATAATTTGTTGGTATTCCACGAGGATGAAGCTCGTTTAGAGGGTTTCAGTGTGCGTACGCCGCTTAGGCCTACGGGATGCCGGACATATTCGAATTCGATCTGGCCCGATGCGTTTATAATTGCAGCCGAACGTTCTCTCCAGACACGAATTACCGCTGGAAGCACTCCCGAATAATGGAGAACCGGCAGAAACGGCGGTAAGCACTCGGTGTGTGCGTACAGGCACGCTTAATACGCCCGCCGAATTTGCTCGAGTTAATGAAACCTCAAATCGGTTGCGCAGTTAGCGTGCATAGTAATTGATCGCGATCGCTTACTTCTATCTGTGGAGAATCGATCGGGCAGGGGAAGGGGGGTTGCACTCGCGTTAATTACCGATGGAAAAATTCTTCGAGGCGTCGGAGAAGTCGCGAAACCCCTCGGAAAAGTGTTTAGGTGAGGTGTTTAATATCGTGTAAAGATGTCGTGAACCTTAAAATAAAATTGTCTGGTGTTTCTCGGATATGTACGAAAACGTTCTCTGGCACTAGAAGGGTTAATTTGCAAAGTATTACTTTGGAATGAGAATCGACAGTAAACCAGGGGACTTGTACCCGAATTTAGACGAGGAAATTCCGCTTGGATGTCTTTGTTCGTTCTCCCAATGGTCGTCCATGCAAAGTCCACCGTCGTTGTGTCGCGTATCTCCGGCCGCGCGCATAGAACGTATCGCTTCCGAGTAATCGAACGCGAAATCCTCGCGAGTCCTCCTGGCTCGGATTTGGCGTGGCCGAGCGATGGCGCGCTAGTTAAACCCGATAGCGGGAACGAAAGCTTTGAAACGAGAGATTTTCTACGTTTATTTGTCATATCGATATCCTCGACGGGCCGTAATGCACGAGCACAGGAACCCCGTGGATTCGCACTCGATTCCCTCCCTTCTGTCTCGCTCCGTGCCCCTCTTCATCTCCGTTCATCTCGCTCGCTCGCGGTCCTCTATAAATCTCGCGACGCAATATTGCGGGAGCGACGCGAGCAACAAAAAAAAAAAAAGAGAGAAAGAAAAAATGGGGTGGGTGGAAGAAAACAAAAACGGGACAACAAGGAACGTGGAAAAAAAAGAACGCGTTATATATAGCCGCGGTAACGACCATCGGTAGCTGCAATTTACATCATACGACTGGCGATCGCCTCTCCGTGAGCAACGTTGGCCTAAATTTTTGATTGCTCGCCGAGGATAACGAACGACGACCACACGCGCAAGCGAGCCAACCCAGGCTTCCGAGGCTCGCGTTAATTAGCCAGCGATAATTAGCTTCGAACATATCGCCGTTTCGAGACCGCCTCTCGGCCGACAAAGCTCCCGAGCGTCTGGCTTCGTTTTTCGTCGGCCAGACCCCCTCGACGAGCGACACAGCGCCCGGGGAAATTAATAACAATGTTTTTTTTTTTTTAATTAGCTATTTCTGCCCGCGTCAACCAGTCGAATCGGGTTATTAACGGCCTGATTAAGAATACCTCGGCACGGTTTTCGGTGAATATTAATTTGCTTGCACGGGTTTCGACGCTGCGAGACTTTGGTTGGAGAGTTGCCTTTGTTGAATCTTCTAGTTTATATTTTCCTTAGATCGTAATACTTTTCGAGAAACTCTTAAAGATTTTCATTTATACAACTACGAAGTACAGGATGTGTGAGGAACTGGGAGCCGAGATTAGGATGTTTGGTTGAGAACGAGTCTATGGTCTTTGTCATGTTTGTGATTAGCTGCGTGTGTCATCCAATATTTCTCCCTCGCTCACCTACATCTCTCATACGCATATTTGGCCTCATCTCAACCCTCTATGAAGGATCTTTGATCTCCCTACCAAGATTTCCCTGCCCACTACTCGGATGCTGCGGTCCTGGAAGATAGGAGGAGTCGGAGAACCAGCGATAATTCCTCAGAGGAATATTTTCCAGGGGGAGCCAGAGAGCCGTGGCCGCGTCGGAGGGTGCCACTCGCGCGTTCACCCCCTCCGAGCACGATCTCTCTTACATTTTCCATCGTGTCCCGCAAGATTTCGCATCCTCGGCCCGTGGTTGGTCCCGGCGTGCGTGTAAAGTGGCGGCTTTCGTCGCGACAACGTCGACGCGTCGGGGGGTGGCGACCCCCACCCCCGTCGAGTGTCTGGTTTAATGGCGCGCCTACGAGAAGGGCGTTCAATTTTGTCAGCCGGCACAAAGAACCAAAGGGTGACGAGAACGTGTATCGCTTAACGCCCCGACTCTCAACCCCACTCCCGTTCGCCTCTCTTTTCGCCGCCTTGTCTACGCACCCTTTCCGAAAGTCGCCCATTTTCGACGAGGCGCCCTTTGCCGAACAAGGTTAATAATAATTACGAACTTAAGTAGGAGTTTATGAAATTTGCCAAGCTTCAAACGGAACGTCGGGCGCGTAGGTCTTGTCGCGCTGCATCAGAGGTCCACCCTGTTGGATTCGAAATTAGGGACGCGGGGGGGTGTGAGGCAGGCGAAGGTCTGTTTGAACTAGATGAGACGAATTTTACATTTTACGTTTAATTTGTTTCGTTGTAGCTTGCTTGGGAGTTCGAATATTCGTCCCTGACGAATGCAAGTAGTAATAGCTTGCATTGGTCAGACGCGGCGAGTTCCCGCTACTTGCTACTTTCCCCGTGAACAAAAGCTCGCGTAAAAAAAAAATGTTATTCCATGTTTTCTGTTGATATACGTAGAAAGTAGGGACGATAGAAAAATCATGAATGCTTTTGACTACTGTACATTTAGTTTATGTTCGTTTCTATATTTTTCCTCGCATTTTGTTCGTAAAATCACTGCCTGTTTTGCTGGCCAGCCTGCCAGAGACGCAGAGCGGTCTTCAAGCGCGTAAAAATCTGCTCGCGCAGATGCACAGGACGGCGCATGGTTCGAAGGGCCACCGCAAAGGGAATTTGTTTTCGGCGCGTTCACCTCCGGTCGGTTCGGCTGATCGAGCGAGTTCTTGCTCGTTAGCGCGCGCCAGCCGCGCAAGAAGGGGTTATCGTCGTTATTGTTAATTACTCGCTGGGGATAGAATCGAGCATCCAGCCGTGGCCGTGCACGCGCTTCGGCGTCTCCGCACGGCGAGAACACGCTCGTAGCCTGACCAAGTCCCATCAAGAGTGGACATTACCTTCACGGGCTCGAAAAAACGATGCTTTTTGCGTTTTCTCGAGGGACGTCATTCGTTGGGCAACTTTTTGAGGTACCTTGGGAATGTTTTTTTTTTTTGTTTTAAGGAGGGGCAAGGGATAGGATTGTGAAATTTCGTGGGTATATTGGGTGACGTTTAGATGTAGTTCGTGAATTTTTTCGAGGATCCAGGATGGATAGTTCAGAAGCTCCAAGCTAGAATTCAATCATGGTTTTAGTAGAGCAGAAACTGGTACTGTTGACAGAAGGGTAGATTTCACACGCAGTAGTGGTAAAGATATGTACCTAACATTCTATACACTTCAATTAATCCATTTGCCACATTTGCAACTTTCTTAGAACACCCTGCATACTCCCTTTCCAATTAAAAAATTGAAATCAACACGTCCGCTACCGTTCTCCTTTCGCAACATTGTAGAGAAACTCCTTTTATCACGATGCACCCCTTAAAACGAAATGCTAATCCGTCATCGAAGCTAAGTGCATCCTCTGAAAACATTGCTCGCGTCTCCAAGCAGGCTTTGTTTCAATTCCGCGGCCGAGAGCAGGCCGCAAGACCGCGAGCTTAATCTAGGCGAGAGCGCGTCACGGACGAAGGAGATTCGAAGAAGGCTGAAAAGCCTCGACAAAATAAAAGCAGCCCTCGGAGAGCTCGATAATCTCGCGGGTGGTTCTACACACCGGCGTAGATTAGCGAGATGGATATCGTCGCGATTTTTTTCCTCTTTTCCCCTCTCGTGGCCTCGTTCGTCCCTAGACCGCAGACTTTCTCGTTCCTTTTTCGCGCGGAGGCTTTCTTCGCCGCTCCCTTTGTCGAGGCGAGCCCCGGCGCGAACTTCTAAAACGATTATCCTGGTCCGCGAGCAAACGTGGCCGCAACCGTAGGTTCCTGGTCCCTTTGATCGGCGCCTTAATGAAAGGATCACCGACGACGTCTCCGGCGAACGACGAAAATAGAAGGGAAACGACGGGAGGCCACTCTTTCGCGCCTTCCGTAAAATAACACTGCCTCTGGCGTAACGAGCTTTCAGCGTCTCTCTCTCCTTTTTCACCTCGCAACCCTGTATCGCCTTTTCGAGAAGCGACGGGAGTCAAAGGGTCATACGTACTGGCTAATTCGATAATGCAGCCGACACGTACGCGTGTGCTCGCGCACGCCTGCGAGAGTGTCGCGGAAACGAGCTTTGATTCGCTCGCTCCGAGATTACAGAGAGGAAAATTGGATACCGAATGCCAATGTTGACTACACCTGGCTCGGGAGAATTACGGAAGCTGCTGGCCAACTGCTTCCACGATCCTCGAGTCACCCTGATGTGCGGTGTATCGTGCTCCAGTGGAAGAAACACCCGAGGTAAACGTCTTCGGGGGCGGTAGAAGCTGGAGTTGAACGAGGTAGCTTAACTTTGAGTAGGTCTCGATGAATTGTGAGGAAGGATGGTTGCAATCATCCTTGGGTTCGCTGAAGATAAATTGTTTAGGTCCTCTGCGTTTATAGTTCTTTCGATGTAGGTTTTTAAATATTCATTACTTCAGTACGATTTTATGGTCAGTCGTTTCTTCGATAGACGTAGAGGGTGACTGTATATATTTATTTGCATATTTTACATATGCTAGATACTCCGCTATACCGACGTAAACGCATCAGTGCAGCTACAAACGAACAACAACAGCTTTTTGAAACCCCCTTTCGATCCAGAACCCCGACAGGTGTCCCTCTCGTCCCTGGCAGAACACGTCAGCGTTATGCACCGATGCAGTTGCACCTGGCCAGAGGGATCCTTTGATATCGAGCGATTAGCCCGTCGCGGCGGTTGCAATCGACAAGCTTGTACGGTTTATTGCTCGCGCCAGCGAATCGCGTCCTTATGGTTCCGCCGGCCGTTAACGAGGCGTTTTTCTCGCGCCGTTTCCCACCGCGAGACAGGACTTCCGGTGGTTCCTTTGACGCTCGCTGAAACCCACCCCCGTAGCCGGCAAACGGTTATACGCGCTCGCCAATTCGACGGAACCGAACGTTTACCAAACGGTCGATTGGCCGCGAACGAATTTTATAAATTTAATTTTCTGCTTGGCTCGGCCGGGACCATTGCGTGATTAGATTAGGAAGCGCACCGTTAAATTGCAGAGGAGCATCGAACGGAAACTCGAACCGCGAGCCTCCGAAACGCTGGTTCCGCTTTATCGGAGCGACAGCTTTTTCCTGTCAGGAAAGAGGGAGGGCACTTTATGAGAGCCTTTGGGGATTGGAGAAAGCGGTAATCAAAGATGAAAATATAATATTAGGGAGTTTAGAGGAGTAGCCTAGTTTTAGAGGTTTTATTGGATCGTCCAGAAAGTTCGTGCCAATTTTGAAGAAAATTTCAAAGACACATTTTCAAGATATATTCTAAATTTTCTAAATTTCGATTGAACGTAATCTGCACGAGTGTCCAATGCACAACGAACATCCCGACCAAATTGAACGCCCAAAACCTGCCATTTTATCCAAGGGGGTATTCTAAGCAGCTCTTCCGTCGTCCCGCGAAAGTCCTCGGTCGCGCATAAATTCGTCTAGGGCGTTCCCAGAGCGGACAGGCAAGAATTTCCAGCGTGTGCGACGATTATGCAACGCTCGGGATCCTCAACAGGTTGCTTTTAAAGGCGCCATCGACAAAGGCGACGAGCGGAGAATCGTCTCCCGACCCACCCCGCTCGCATTTTTTTCGTTCGATCCTAATTCGAGCGTGATCGTTTCGAACCGTTGCCCTCTAAACCGTTTCGGATTCCTATTAGCGAGAAGCGTTCTGACCGTTGGCGAAAACGCGCGGAACTTTCCTACCGATAAGTTTCGCGAGTTACTCGGAACCACCCCATCCCTTGCTCTTCGCCTTTCCCTCTCGTCCTCTCTGCCTCCCTGTAATTCGTTGTGTACATCCACGAGCTTACTTCGCGCTTCGAGGTAAACATCCCCGACGAGCACGCCGCCCCCTCCGCGTGTGGGTGCACAATGTCTTTGAGAACTGCGGGGAAACTCTCCCTCTTTCTCTCTATCTAGTCCCGCGGCACGGTTCGCTGCTTCGTTTCCTCCGCGACGAATTCGACCCGCCTTTTTGCGCACCGCGACGCACGGAATCCGATAAAGCGCGACACGATTAATTAATTGCGCGTTTCGCGAGCCGTTGGTGTTCGAGGGGAAATCCCAGAAATCTCTCGGGAATTTATTCCGCGGAAATGGATCCTGGCACGGAGTTTTCCTTTCGGGTTTGGCCTGTGTACGGATGTCTGGGTGGGAGAAAACAATTGTTCGAGCGTGAGGATGTCTTGGAAAAAATGGCGCGGCAGGGAGGTGATTGGTTATAGCGAAGATATGATGACCATGTCAGAAAGGTGGGAAAATATTGTAAAACGAGAAAGATAATCTTTTTTTTTTTAGCATTTAAGGGTATGTTTCACACGTTAATTTGAGTAGCAGATTCGTAGGTACAATTGCAATGATTTTATTTTGCATGCAAAAAAATTTTAATCCCAACTTCGACTCTATTGTTCGAATACATTCTCTGAACATTATACTCGTAATCGTTACAAAAGAATATCGACTTTCGGAATCTGTTACGTGACAGTCCCCTCTATGAAAAGTATTTTCATGGGAGTCGATTGTCAGTCCATTTCTGTTAAATTCGTTCCAGCAAACCGCGTTCGTTACAGTTCCAGCGCGCGGCGGTAATTTCGACTTCGGCACTCTCTCGGCCAATTTCGTCTCAATATCAATTTGGGAGCATTTTAAGCGCCACGCCCGCGGCGGTTTCGCGTCGCGACGCCCAGCCAGCCGTCACCCCAGCGATTCTCGCATTCCTCCTTCCGTTCCTACGGTTCCCGTTTGCCAGCGGGTTCCATGGTAAATTAAGCAATTTTATCGTACGGCCTCGTAAACCCCGTGGATCCAAAGACCGCGGCGCGACGTAGCGGCGCGTTACTAATCTCCTCTCATTCACCGATTCTGGGTACCGAAGATCCTCCATTTTCTTTCCCCTTGGCCGCTCTCCGAGATCCGTCCGCCTCCCACGCCAAACCGCGGCTCGAATGCTCCGGGGCTTACCCGGAATACCTTATCGAAATGTATCTTGACTCCGCTGGTTGACTCGGGAGATCTCTGGACGAGGAAGCTCGCTTTCTATATTCCTCGGGAATCCCCCGCTCCTTTGCTGGGAAATTTCGTCGGAGGATCGCGAGAGGCCTGGGAAAAACTGGGAGACGCGGGCTTATCTGTCCTGGATAATTTAAAGTAGGGGTTCTTAATATTTTTTTCAGTCAAGTTGCAGCTTGAAAGAACGTTGGTAGTCTTCTTGGGGCTTGCGGTGGAACTCAGGGGTAGTTTGGCAAAGCTTTTAAGCCTGAGTAAACACGATAATAGAACGTTGAAGAAATGGATGGGTATGACAAGAATGAGAATAGATTGATTGCACGGCGTATGTGTATATCGTCTTTGAAATTAGTTCCTTAAAATACATCAATTTATATATTTAACCCGCAGGCCACCCTAAACCCTCCCTGTGTCTAAGGACACTTGACAACTACCTCGTTATACTAGGTTCTCCAAAAAGTTCGTGCCAATTTTTATGAAATATTCAAATGGACATTTGAATCCACAAGCTTTCCACCTTGTAAAGGATGTACACATAGACTCTCCAGATGAACCAATAATTGTATAATTACAATCCCTGAAGCGATATGCGAACTCTCCCAACCCTAACAGTTTCCTCCTACCCCTACATTCAGCATATTCGCAACTACCACGAGATTTAGCCACTCGTGAAGGATCCATCTGAAAAGAATCCACGTGAATAGGGCAAACCTCCCCTCATCTTCCGCCCCGTCGCGGCGCATCGCGAAGACGCGTCGACGGTCGCGGAATATCATCCTCTTAGCAACAATCTTAATCGTATTTAAAAGTTATTCGGTAACCTGCGCGATGCCTCGCGCATCGTTCCCCTCGTGAAGGTACCCCGCGCCGCGATCTCTCGTCATTATGGAAAGCAACCGCACTAAGCGCTCTTTGAAAGCTCACAAAGGAAATTAATTCCTCGGAGCGAGGCTCCCCTGCGCAAGATTCCTGCGTGTCCGAGACGCTCCGCTTCGGATACGGCGAACAAAACGACGAGACGCCATCGCGCGGTATGGTTAGACGGTTGGAAGGAAAGCTGGAGCGCTTCGGTGAGCCTTTACAAGAGGAGTCTGCCTCGTGGAGGCAACCGGGTCGATCGGGAGAGGGAGGATCGAGGAGGTAGATACACTGGCGGATCCGTGGATCGTTTCTTTCGTAATTCGGACTACATCTCGTTACCCTTCAGCGCCACTTCCTCTCGCGGTTCTGCTTTCGCTCTCTTTCGGTTCAACTGCCTCGAGAGCAGCTTTCTGCTAGCGATGAACATCTTCCTCTCCACTCGCCCAGACTCGTTTCCGCGGCCTGTTCGGGGACGCTCAATGGTCTCTGGTTTACTTGAACAAGGGGACAAGTTGTGTTTCCGGGGGACGCGCTTCTTGCATGATTGATTCGGAAGAGGAGAGGAGAACGGAAACTTTGAAGAGGAGTAGAGTTATATAGTTCTAAGAAGAGTAGATTTTAAATGTGCTATTAGGATTCACTCCCCATTTAATTGTGTTTGGTCACAGTTAGAGCGTAGAAGAAGGAAAGAAATACTTTGAAGAAGTGTAGAGTTCTAGAATTGTAAAAAGACTAGAAAGCCTTTTTCAATTGCATATCTGCCGACAACGGGCAAGTAGTTACGCAACGTTTTCGTTTCATGAGAGTACTCGGTGAAAAGCGGCGTCGAGGGTGGACGCGACGACAATCGATCGCGAAAGCGCCAGCGGAAGCCAAAGAGGTCCCTCGAATCCGCAAATCGAATCAGGAGGGCCGCCAATCGGACCAGCGCTGGTAGTCGAGTGCGTCTGCCGGTCCTTATTATTAATCTATGAATTAAGCTCCGTTTAATTCGCCGGCAGGGTACGGCGAGCCCCTCGACAAGGGCCATCCTCTCGTCCTTTGTGCCCTCCGCGAAAAGTCCTCCGAGTCGCGGAGCAGCATCTGGAGCCACTCGAACCCCTTCGAATTATCCTCGAATCGGCCGTGTCAATGGAACCTTCGGCTCGGCCCTTTAAAGGGGGAAAATCCACCGCGAGAATCCAATTACGTAATATCGTCGCTGCGGTTCCCCGAGGAAGCATCCGTGATCCTCGATGACAGAGGACGAGCCAGATACGACGGGGAATGCCGCTGTGGGGGCGGAGGGAGTTCCAAGGACAAGCGAAGAGACGTTGAGGGGTTTTTGGTGAACGGCTCGTCGTCCCTCCCGTGCCGCTGGAAGCAGACTATGGGCCAAGCCAGGTGAGAGTAACGCGCATCTCACGCTGTCCTGACTCCATCTGCCTACGTGGGTGCCTCCGCAGCTCTGACCGTGCGAGCGTGTATCCTTCGAACATCGATATTGACGTTTGCAGCTCGAAACGGTCGCGTCTACGCTCGGGATTTCGGATTTTCCAGGTCCCGTCCTCTCGCGGACCAGTATTTTTCCAGCAGAGCTGCGCTGGGGATGTCGAAAGTCGGCCAGGGCGCGATTAACAACCGAGTATTTGGAGGGTGAAAACGGATAGGGCTCGAATACAGGTGCGGGAGGACCACCTGAACACAGTTAACTTGGGATTGTAGAGAATCCTGATAGAACATTTTAAATCTAATCTTCTTAAAACTATGTTTCTCTACTATTCTTCAAACTTTCTGTCCTCTACTTGTCTAGGGGTAGTACCAATTCTACATCGTATATTTAAAAATACGAATTTTTCATGGAAGTAAATTATTTAAAATTCTACAACTCCTGTATTAATTTAAAAATACAGATTACTGGTGAATTACCTAAAATTCCACATACATCATCTAATAGGAATCTTGGAAAAATGTTCTCTCAGCATTGAAATACCACGTCCATTACATCCAGGCTCTCGAAGCAAGACAAATATTTCCGCACGAGGCCATTAAGTGCGTGGAGAGAGTCGAGAGGAGACACGCAAAATTCGCAGTAGACTGAAAGCTGCCTGTCGTCGCGTCCAGCCAACAAAGGAGGACATCCCGTCTCGATAAAACCGTCGCTACTCCTCCTCCTGCAACGTCCATTGTGCCTCTAACCGCTTTTATGAAATGTCGCGATCTGCCAAAGGAACTGTAGCCGAATTCCACGCGTTCGATCATCATCGTTCCACGGAAACGTCGTCTAGCGACGATTATGTCGTTCGGAGGAGCTCCGCCCAAGGTTCCCCGAGACGAGGCAAATTTAAGAAGAGGAAGGAGAGCTCGAGGGGGAAAGGATACGCGACCGAGCGGAAGCTTATAATTGTACGGTGGACGTGGCTTTATAGACAGAACTGGATTCGAGTCCTGTGACGACCGAGGAGCCTGCGGGACCCCATTATCGAGCTGGCCAGGTGTCCTGTCGACGCCCCAAAGAGCCGCTCTCCTTTCCACGGGGTCTAGTTTGTATACGTTGCATTTTAGCGTTCTTGTCCAGATAAAAAGAATTAACTTTCTTTCGCCCCGACGTTTACAAAGGCGGCCTCCCCTTTGTGCGGTTGCATGGAGACTGGATGCTGGATAGCTTGCACTTGCGTCGGCTCTAATGCGTCGGAAAACCCGGCTCTTGGGAGCTTGCGAGTTAAATGGTCTCCGTGGGAGACTAGGTTCGTAATTCTGGTGAAACAATCGAAGCATCAACTACTCGTTCAAGTTGCGGTGCATCTTTGTTTGGGCCTTTAATTGTTCTCTATTCGTGTTAAATTTATTTTTCGAGTGTAAGGTTAGTTTGGAGGTACTAAGGAAACAGGAAAACATCGATGACACTGAATCGGAAGGGTTTATTTTAACCCTTTGCACTTGGATGTCTCCTCTGACAGGACGTTGGAAGTTGAAAAATCTTTGGTAGGGATCAGATAAGATAAATTATCTCGAGCACATTTTCGAAGGCGTACATTTTGAAGGTTTCTATTAAAGTAGCACGAACAAATAAATCAAGGCTTCGAGTGCAAAGGGTTGAAATAATTAAAATAGAACTCTTCCAATTAAATAACGATTTAAGAAGGTTCAAGAGAAACTGTTTTATTTTCACACTTCCATCTACATTTTACAATGGACCAGGTTTGTTCAGCATTTAAGCATATTCTTCCTAATCTTCCATCTACTAATAAATAAATTGCTTTGTGCGTAGAGCGAAACGAGGTCCTGTGCCCCGTGAAAGGCCGAGGGTAGGTGAATCACCGCCAAGGGCAATTTCCTGAATTCGGTCAGCGGTGTTACGACGGAGGCTGCGAAGCGTAGCGCCAGTCATTGTATCGATACCAACCTCGATCCGGCTTCGGGCTCAACGAAGCCGAAACCACGTGTTTTCGTCGCGAACGATCTCCCGGCTGAAGCGTGCACGTGTACGTGTATCCCAGCGGGATGGCTGTGTCCTCGTTCCTTTGATGTTGCTTTCCACGGGACCATCGGACCGTGAATCTAACGTTTGCCGGAAGCTGATGCGGTCGCGGGGCGTCGTCTCACAAATTGTGGTGTATCATCTTCCGTCGAGCTCCTTCCTTTCGTTGTTCTGCCCTCCGGTGCGTGTCGCGGCGGTCCTCCAGAAGAAATCTCAACGAGGGTAAATGAAAAAGGAAGAGAATGACTCTCTTGACGCCCCGGGACCGACTCGCCAGAGATTGCCAGGGGGAGACGTAAATTATTGCCTGCCATTTCGGGGGGATGCGTTGCTCGCAGGCTGCATTACCCGCGATAAATTAGGAGCACGACTCAATCGTCGACGGGGAATGTCTGGGAAACGGCGAGGAAAGTCGATTTGGGGAAGTCTTGGGATTTTCCGGGGTAGGCGTTTATTAATATTATCGATTGGGGAATGTGTGCCTTGATGAAAGGAGTGATCAGGAGGGTGATAGGGATGTAAGGGGGGGCAGTACAATGCTGGGTACTAATTTTTAGGTATCGGGTTGTCCAGAAAGTTCGTGCCAATTTGTATGAAAAATTCAATGGCACGTTTGAATTATGTACAGTTACTATAAATATTTGTACCCTCTGCGTTTATTGAAGGAATTTGTCTAAATTAAATGATAGGACGAGTGTAAAGTTTATCCATGTACATGTTTATAATGAAACATTTATTTGAAAACGTCGAACCTGTTATTTAATTTAGATAAATTTCTTTAGCGAACATAGCAACCTTTCCACCCTTTAAGCGATGTACAACATGTACAAATATCTCGAGACACTGTCGTAGATTCGAGTCTAAACTTGGCTTACTCGTCCCGGTGACTCGCATTAAAAAAAGTTTGACCAATTTGGCGACTCGGAGCCGCAGCCAGCCGAAAAACTGGCCGACTCGGAGAAAAACTTGGCCGTCTTCGCACCTGCGTGGCTCGCCCCTGTTGCTCGGGAGCAGATCGGAGATTTCGGCGGATCATTAATGACGCGAGGCCGTTAGGTCGTTAGAGGAGTTACCCTAGCGTGATCGAATCGGTGAATGCGAAAACAGACAATGGGAGCGAAGATCCTGCTCTGTGGGGGAGCGAAGAAGCAAGGGGCACCGCGCCATCGAACGCGACACCTGGATGTCTAATTACAGCGACATCCCCCTGTGACTCGCCGCCCTGTCCACGTTGCTCGTTAAAAAAGCTGTTCTGGTTCCGTGGCGGGAGATGCGCCTCTTTTTAATCGTGATTTGCATTTTAAATAAGAGTAGCGGAGAAGGGTTTCGCAGCGAAGCTTGTAACTTTAGCGTTGTAATAAATGTTAGAATTATAATTAAAACGGAGGGACGTGGACAGGTATTAATTGCATCGGCCAAGAAAGTTATCGGACAGCAGAGCGCGCGTTTCTCGAATAGATCAAGGGTCGAATTTGCTCGGAGGAAGGAAACCTGCAAATGTTTGATCAAAAAAGCGTTTGGAAATATCCATTTTGACTCGCGTGACGCGACGCATTCGGACAGTGACGCCAAAACAGGCTTGTTTACATTTATATCGAATGCTGGAACGGTTTTTTCCCCATTTTAGATTTCCATCGCGCTTTTTAGTCGAAGCTTCGCCACCGGGAGATTCGAACGTAAAAGATTCAAAATTTCTAATATAACCTGCTCGAGTCTCCCGACTCTAAATCCTTGTCGGACTTCGACGAAGGGTCTCCGCGACATTTTCAGATAGAATAAAGAATATTCGAAATATTCTGCTGACCAGCTTGACTAAGGCCCGCCAGCCATCCAATAATGTAGCCGCGTTCGAATTTTCCTGAGGGTCTTGTTCCCAATTCCCGTGGCCTTTTTCCATTTTCCACGGGTCCTTCGTCGTCTGAAATAAAGCGTAGGGCGAGGGAAAGCGCGCTGGATGGAAACTGCGAAAGAGAGGACCGAGGAGAAATTAGTCGAACGCTGGAAGGCTCGTAGGACAATGAGACCGAACGGAGCACGTATCTGGCCCGGTCCACGGATGCGATAGCGCGTCCTGAAGGGCCAATCAATTTTTCTCCTTTTTTCCCCCTTTTTTCGCTACCCTCCTTTTTGCGCAAAAACCCTTCGGCGAGCCGCGGTGACACGAGGGTCGAACACAGAGGAACCATTCATCCATCGAAATGACCCCAGAGGCGCCAATCAAACGCGTCGCCTCACCCTGAATACTCAATGGAGATATAGAGATACTGCAGCCGGTACGTCAATATTAATAGGAGGATGCACCGTTCTCTCGATCCCCTCATCGATCCAGCCGCTGCCTCCCTTCGAATTCTATTTCTCTTCCTAAATCTCCGCATCCGTCTTCGATCATTCGTCAGGAGATTCGGAAGCCTAAAAGAGAATTTTTCTTACAGGAGAATAGCGAAACAAAGGAAAAATCTGCTGGATGGCCTTTGTATTAGATATCTTTGAGGGTAGAAAAATCATTTTTACTAAATCACGCCGCTGAGGTCCTCTCAAGTGAATTAACTCTTTAGGAGATTATCTGCTGCAAAGTTAAGTCTTTGGGAATTGTAATTCCAAGGGAATGAATGCAAAGTCCACACTTTTCCTTTTATAAAATGTTTATTTCTAAATTAATGTACAACAAATTTTCTTGCTTTCGTACATGTACAATATATATATGAGAAAAAGAAATATCGAAGTCTCCTTGGTGATCCTGATTAGAACTCAGGAGCGAACGATTCCGTGAAACATAAAGTGTACCGTATTCTGTGACAACTAGGAAAACTCGATAGCGAGAATCTCGCTGCTTTGAACGTCGGTAATAATAAATAACGTTAACGGACGTCGACGTTTTGCGAATGGACGTGTCTGCGGAGAAGTTATTCCTGTCGCCTGTCGGAAATCGGTTTTCCGGCGACAAGAATCGGAACAATGCTATGAACCATTCAGCAGCATTTAAGGATTCAATCCGGTCGGGAGTAATGGAGGGTAATTTTAGGCGAACCGTGACAGTGGTTCTTGAGATCTCGTTGGACGGAGTACATTATGTTCCGCGGGATCGGTAATGTATCGACGCGACAGAGCTGAGCATCGATGTCGTATCAATTCGTTCCCCTCGTTCCATCTCTTCACGCGAGGGTTGCCGCGCGGGACCACGATGCATAAAACAAGAGGGCAGCTTTCCCCGTGATTTAAATCATGCGAAATGTTAATATTTCCGGAGATTTCGCGTCGTAACGGGATTTACATAGCTTTCAAATATTATAGCTCTCCCCTCGATAGGAACAACGGGCCAACGAGTATCGCCGTTTCGAAAATTGAAAATGTAGGTAACCGAGGCCGCATTTACATTTATTCGACATTGGACGACGATACCGCTGTTGGCACGCGTATGGAATGTAATTATAATAGATTAAGAACGGTCGATTATAACCGACCCGTTGACGGTTGTCCCTTGTTCGCTAATATTTAATTTAATCTAATTTGTCGAAATTAATGAAATTCTGTTATATGATTACAAATCAATTGTTTGAGCGTGTAATCAATGTCGTTGCACGGTTGATATAATTTTAGTGGCATTTACAAACCGCGCAGTTCGATCCAATCTACATTGCGTGTTTATATTTTTTGGATAAACGACATAGCTTTTCACTTACGTGTACCATCCAGTAAATATTCAATGAATCATCAGCTGTTGCTTTTTTCATTACTAGAGCATGTCATAAATCAACCTAAGCCCAGCTATTTCTTCGATACAATAACTTTACCACCCTTGGACCGCTGAAGTACCACCCTGCGGGGAGTTTTGAATCCTCCTGTAGAGAGATGCGGGTAAAACGCATAATAACTCGCCGGGGGAAGGTGCGTGGAACGATCAGAAACGAGAGAGACGGGTAACGGCGAAGAGGTCGAGATCGAGGCCGAGGTGAAATGTCATCGTGACACCGACGAAACGTCGATACCCATATTAATTGAAGCTCGCGTGCTTTCCGCCGCTATTATGTACAGTTATGGGGGGCGTCGCGATGCAGACAGCCGCGTTAGCTAGAACGATCCATAGAAAGCGATTTCCCGAGCCCCTCCGCTGATCCTAGGCGCATTATCGTGGAAGCCAGTGGCGCGCTCGTAACGAGTTATTTAACGTTATCGTCATCGTATGGATGCAGCGTCGGCAAACAAGCCGATATAACCCCGTCATCAAGGATCCGTGTTTAGGCGAGCAAACCTTTCCGTTCCCTCCCGTTCCAAACGTCGTTCGCGACTATTTATTAGCTAATTGAATCCGCTATTTTTCACGATGCTTTTAGCAACTCGGGATAGTAAGAAGTTACGAGCTTAGGGTCCGCGAAATAGCGAACACGACTACTAGGCGATTCTCGTCATCGTTTGATGACGAATCATTCTTTTCGCATTCTTTCTCCATTATTTTCCCAGTATTTCCCCAATAAATGGCAACCCATTCTTAATCCTGACACCTTCTTACATATCCTAAAATCTCCTAACATGTTTTAACACTCATTAACACCTCCTGACATCTTATAATAACTCCTGACCGTTCCCTTCATTTCCTAGCACATTTCACTTTGATTTCCCTTCCATCTTCGGTACACCTCTTCGCTCTCCATGTGATCCTGATACAAAAGGTAAGTATAGAGATTCAATTAAAAGTTGTGCCACCTCTTAACATATCATCTAGTTCTCCTGATACACAAGGTAAGTTACGAGAAAGAATTAAAGCTTATAATAACTCCTCACTCATCACGTTCTCCTGATACAAAAGGTAAGTATCTAGATTCGATTGAAACTTCTACCACCGTATGTTCTCCTGATACCAGGAGTAAAATTTGGCCAGAATACGTACCTTAAATTCCTCGTGCCACCTCTTCGCCTATCATCTTCTCCTGATAGCAAAATCCAAAATCGGCCAGAATTCCGATACGTACCGAAAAATGTGCCCCTTGAAGTAGGCAACCTATACTTACATATATGTCGGGCCGATTGCCTCCTCGTAGGCGCAAACCTGCCACCTCTTCGCATATCATGTTCTCCTGTTACCAGGAGTAAAAATTTTGAGCGGAACGATTTGCAACATTGTTGAAGTTTCGGGATAAGCGGTTTGCAACATTGTTGAAGTTTCGGGATAAGCGATTTGCAACATTGTTGAAGTTCCGGGAGAAGCGATTTTCAACATTGTTGGGTTTGCACATTGTTGAATTTTAGCGGAGCGATTTGCGACATTGTTGAACTTGACGCTGCGCCAAATTCAACAAAGTTGCAACGCTCCGAAGTTCGGCAAAATCCGACTTGACTTTTGCAACATTGCTGAAGTTTTGAGCGGAGCGATTTGCAACATTCTTGAACCAGGAAATATCACAGATATGGGCCGAAATTATAGGGAAATATACCAGAAAATGGAGGGAAATTGGCACGAAGGAAATCAAATTAAAGGAAATTAAAAGGAACTGTGCAAGGAAGTGATGGGAAATTATAGGGAAATATACCAGGAGATGGAGGGAAATTAAAGGGAAATGTGCTAGCAAATGATGGGAAATTATAGGGAAATGTACCAGGAAGTAATGGAGAATATCACAGGAATGAAGTAGGGGCAACTAGAGGGGAATATCACAGAAATGAAGGGAAATTAAAGAGAAATGTGCCAGGAAATGAAGGGAAATTAAAGGAAAGTGTGCCAGGAAATGAAGGGAATTGAAGGGAAAATTTCCACGATGCTGTATATTATGTCATTCTTAATGAGTTATTAGGAGATGTTAAAATATGTTAGAAGGTGTTAGTTCATACGTACCAGATTTCCTTCGTGCCATCTCTCCTAACACTGGCTATGAAAGTGCAGCAAACTTGCAAATTCATTAGAAAATTAATGGTCAATTTCATACCTCTTCTGTTGTTAGTTATCTGCTGGAAAGATAATCACATGTCTCCCCTCTTTGGCAGCAAGATGACTTGCTTCTGTCCCTCGTGAGGTACTGTCTACGAAAGGATAAGTTTCTTCGTGTTTCGAGAAGACACCCTCGAAGATTTCCCGACGAGTGCATCGCAAAATATCGTTTCCGGTCCATCGGGCCAATTTCCGCTCTCGGCTGCACGTTGATGTTTACGTTACCGATCATCCGGTAGTAACGAGTGTCGGTACGTGCTGCAACACGCGATTGTCCAAGCGACAAGAATTCCTCGCCGTCCACAAGACCTGTAACCAGAGCCCGCGGAGAAACGCGGATTTTCTATTCGCCTCACGACGATCGAGGATACCCTTTCTCCCGTTTTCCTGTTCACACACCACCCTGCCACCACCGCCCCCCCCCCCTCCGAGTTCCGGTTCTCTGTCGTTCGTTAAGGGATTCTTTGGTAACGCTACCATCAGGAGCGGGAAATTGTTATTGTTCCCTTGTCGCCCGAGTTCCTTGTGAACGAACGTTCGAGCGGACTTCCAATGAGCGACGAACAGAGGAAGGACAATATTCAGCCTTTTGGAAAAGTTAGGACCTCGGACCGATCCTGGATAACAGCGTTCTGGTAGCCTCGAGTTGCCGCGGGGTCAACTTCGAATCTCTTTGGCAAGAGAAATAATGAACCATTCTTGTATTCAGTACTGTAACTACTATGTGGCCCCTGTATAGATAGACAGACATTCGAGCATATTTTCAGGAGTTCCATGCGCGATAGAAACTTTGAAATTTTAATAAATGAATACACTCACCTTGATGTATGCTTTCTAGCGTAGAAAGTTATTGGGAAATAGCCTAGCATTAGGTTTCTCTAATCCAACATTGTTGCAAGAGTCCATTCCAAATTTTCTAAAAGCAACCCACGAAGACTGAAGTGCTTCGACCTCCTAACTAACATGAGTACATTTAATACTTCACCTATAAAAAACGACATATGCTCCACCTACCTAGGGGTATAATGCCCCCTTAACCCCCGTTGATGTCCGAGTGGAGCCAGGTATACTCTGGTCGTTATTTTTCAGCACGAGTGGAAAGCGATCTGGGTCATTCTCGATGACTAGTCTACTCGAAAACCACTCGGTGCTGCGAGTCTACGCTCGTCTGGTCGGTTGAAAGCATACCACGCTGTGAATTTAGTGTCGTGTGAACGGCCATCGGTCGAAGACAGTCCCCCGAAGACACTCACGGAAACGTTACACTCGTCTCCGAGTATCGTTTCTCCCGCGAACATAATGGAAGCACCAGGCGCGGCATAATGCGATATCATTCCGGTCACACGTCCGCTGGCTATCGCACGGCCAATGGGCAGAAAGCGTTGTCGGATTGAATCAGCCACGGTGACTCTATGGAGAAACGTTGTTTCATTCAGGGAACGTGTCTTCGTTTCGGCCCAGAGACAGGAAATTACAGTGGTATGAGCCGTCTTCTTGGAATTCTCCACCTCGATGACAGCAAACTTGGGCAAACTACCTTTATATACAGTCAATCCCATAAGTATTCGCACCCTCTATGTCTATTGAAAAATTTTGACTAAATTAAATAATAGTTTTGATAATATCAAATGAACATACACTTGGAAACATCAGACCTAACATTTGTACGGTTAATTCACAGTTAATTTGTCTGTATATAGTTTTGGTTATCGGTGCTGTAGGCTTCACGAAGTACCATGTCCTCCTCTAAAAGAGTATCAAACGATAAAAGGGATCCCCGATCGTTTGGACGACGGATCCAGACTATCCAAGCCGTAGTCAAAACTCACCGCGAAAATTTCTGAACCGACACGGGATCAATAATGGGTGAATAATCCGTGGAAGATGTCCGTGGCCGTGGGAAAACATTCCTGGCCGCCTTTACGGTGCCGAGGCTCGATGACTCTTCTCTTTTACGATCCTAAGGTATTTCGCTCTTTTCGAAACCGCTCCCATTTCCACGGATCCTCTTTCGAGAGGTGAGGCAAGAAGATGCAAAGACGCCGCGCTCTCTTCGCGCGTATTGGAGGACGTTCAAGCCATTGATGTGACGTGTCGAATGGTGTGATTGTTCTGATTGCTGTAACCTTTGTGAATATTGCGAGGAACGTTGACGATTATTGTGATTGCGATGATTAAAGAGTATGATAACATGTAATTACAGTTGTTAATCGATGATCATGATCATGTCGATGATTCTAATTATTGATGTTTGTATCGTATAGTTTCTCGTTTACAAATAAATAGTAAATGTATTCTAATAAACATGCCCAGAGTTAATTCCTACACCTAATAATCGCCACTAAAGAACCTCTCAAAATCCTCGAGTCCACTCACCCCTCAGCCTGTGCGAACCATCCCCGTTTAGCGCAAGTGCCTCGCACCTGTAATCCACGAAATCTCTCGTGGAACCCTGTTGGCCAAGTTTAGGCGTCAATCGGAGCCCCCAAACAACGCGAGAATCGCATCCACCGTTTGTCGGCACCGGTAGCCCCAAAGGTCCACAAAAGCCAGTCTTCTGATGTCGCCGCGGAGTCATCCGGCGGCCTCGCAGGGGCGGTATTTTCGCGTGAAAACCCTCACGGCGAGGAACGCAACCCCGCGGCGCGTCATGGACACCAACCTCACGATCCTCCGTTTCTTTTCATCCCCCGTCGGAGTTAATGCGAGCGAATACCTGTGGGCACACCCACACAGAGTTGTTCCACGTCCCTCCACGAGAACCTGTCCCCGACGTTTGTCCCCCAGCGGTGTGTTCGTGCCTTTCTTCTTCCGTGTTCGCGGCGGACCCATTTACCAGCGCCGCGCCACGTCGATTCGAGCTCCTTTGAAGTCGGCCATCGCGGGATGGAGGAGGTCGGATGGAGCCGGTGAAAGATTGATTCCCGGTGCCCCTACCGCCGCGTTAGCGTGTCATCTGTGCGTCGGCCTCTGCAGTCGATACACCCCCGCTTTCGAGGAACACACCGATGACACGCGGCTACGACAACGGGGTTGGCGGACGCGTCGAATGCGCCGCTTCAATTAGCCCCTGGGTCGATGCGAGGGCTGAGTATTCCTGAAATCACTGCCGGATCGTATTCTCCGTGAGACGACCTCGGAGGAAGCGCGCGGAAATTGTATGCTTGGATTTGAATAAAAAAATTCCACATCCTACGATTCGTATTCTTCTTTGACTCCCTATTAAGCACCAGATTTAGGTGTAATAGAGTCTACCGTCTGGGAGAGTATTAGCGACACCTAAAAAACCTTGTCTCGGTCACCGATCTGTAGAGGTTTGCGACGATGCCGACCAATATCTACCCCAAATTAACGCCGCCGAAACTAATTACTGCGAGATCGACCGCGATCAACTATTTGCGTAGCTTTTTCGGGCCGCTGGGAGCTCGATGTTTACGCGTGACGAACAAATGGCGCGCAAACGACGGCGTGTTTGCTCTCGCGAAATACGCGCTGGAAATATAATATTATACGGCGTAATCGTAGCCGTGGCCCCTCGAGCCGTAATAAGGCCGTGGGATGCACAATGACAATTCGTTTGCACATCAGCTTGTAATATCTTTGTTTGCTAATCCCTTTTAATTGCGTCGGGGCTCGCCCTGCGCGCCGGATCTGTTTTTAATCGGTGTTGTCCTCTCACAACGTCGCGTTTCACGTTTGCGAACTCGGCCACGCAGAGGGGCGTTGGGGGCAGATGTTCGCCAGGTTGGCTGGCGATGCAGCTTCGAAGATTAGATAATCCCTCGCGGCGTAATGGCGCGAGGTTATTAGGGACCGGGGTCGCTTGCCAAACAAATAAGCGGCTCTCTGAATGACAACTTTGCGTGCGGTGTACACCGGCTACGGAGCACCAAGTGCCGTTTAAGGGCGGCGTTGGCTCTGTTTCGGGGCAAGTTTCGGCGCAGAAGTTCGCTCATCCGCGCGGTTCACGAGCCCTTATCTTTCCTAGTCCCCGCTGCAAGATAGTCCGACCTACGACTAACGACCACCCGGAACTTCGTAAACTTTGCATCCGTTTCCCTCGGTTCGACCATCCTCCCCCTCCTGCCCGCGCGATCCGCGGGGAAGCTTTTAACTTGGAACGTTCGCCGAAGCTTGTTCTCGCGCGTCAGCGGCTTAGGCAAGCGATCGTCCCGCGAAAATGGTTCCACGGAGCTTTCAGAACTGGCCGGAACTCGGTTACACGTCGCCCTCTTTTAGAATTCTAGGACTCCGGGAAATCCACCCGAGCCCGACCGAGTTTCGCGCCAGGGACTGTCCATCGTCCTCGTCCGAACCTCTTAATCTACCCCAGAGAAGCTTCTCGAGGGCGAACAATTTACCAAGTTTTCATATTTTCGACCGATGAAGGGTTTGCGTAAGAAACCCTTGGTTCCTGGAGATCCGTAGTTTTCCTCATTTTTCGTTCGAGCCGTTGACGAAACGAGGAAAATGTTTGGCATGAAATTCCTCGCCGAAAGTGTCTTATGCGTTGGATGGGTAATGCTGTTAGAATCGTCGTAAACGAAGTTAAAACTTAGCGGTAGTTTGAAGTATGAGAGGTCGATGTATCGCTGCGTGTAACTCAAGATTGACTTAATTCCCGCGAAAGATCGATCGGTACGAAATTGCAGAGCGGAATTTTTTCTACGAAATCCGTGCGCTCTTTTCTAATTTACGAACGATTTTCTCATTCCTGCTTTTCATTTCTTCCGCGAAGGTGCAATCATAAATTTAACCCAAGGACGACGCAGAAGGAAAGAGGTCAGGTCACGGCGAGCTTTCCCGCGAAAACGGTTGCCTCGATTTCGGAATAAAACGCCTGCACCGTGGCCCTTTTTCACCGCTCTCTCTCTCTCTCTGTCTCTCTCTCGTTGATAGAAGGCTCGTATTCACGCGACGCACGTTCCGCGCGTCGTCCTCCCTGGCTGCGCAAAAAAGGATTCAAGTGTAAAAGCCGGCGTGTGCGCGCGCTCTTCAAAAGAATCCCTCGTTTAATTCGACGCTCGGATCCGGTTGTCGCGGAGTGCGCTTCTGTGTACACCATAGACGCACTCGATAATGTTTCTCCGCGCCGCACACGGCGAGGGAAAGAGCGACGATCGTCCATTTCCTAGAAAATAGAGGCGAACGGACACCGGCGGGAAATTTGCTTTTTCGCCGTCTGAACGACCGAAATTCAATTCCGACTGGGTTCAAGCCCCTCCTCCAAAGGATTTTTGGCTTTCCCGCTGTAAGGAAAACGATGTAACCGAGACGGATTTTTACGTATTTATTTTGCGAATATGGATGTCTATTCATCTCCCTTGGATTCTATAAACAATTTCTTTTGAATAGTTTAACCCATTCACTGCTAGACAAATTTAAAGCGTTTTGCCTAGGTTATTATTTTGATAATGAAATGTGATATTAAATTTGTTGCGTCGGTTTTTAAGCTCGAATTTCAACTGTATTTATGTCTCGAATAAGTAAAATCTATTCATGAAAATAAAAAACACTTTCGACACAAGAAACAAAGTCTTGTTTCATATTTGTTTCATAATTGGCATTCTCCTACCAACTTGATATTTTTCTGATTTCAAGCAGGGATTCAATCCTACGTCTGCGCCTATGTGAAAAACGACGAAAAGCGAAGCAAATTTAAGCTGTCCTGTTTTTCCACGCGTGCACTCATCCCTCCCGGTCGCGAATCCGTTCCCGTCGATATTTAAACGGGCGATAATGCTTCTTTCCCGAACGCGCGTTGGAGAAGCTTTTATCGCAACTCGGGGAGACATGCATTGAAATTGATTCGTAATGCGGTTTCGCGAGCGGCACGAAGAGTAGACTAGCGATTGTGTATGCCTCGCGAGTAATAAAAACGGATTTCAAGCAGGATTTTCCGCGAAACGTCGACAGAACGTCGACGACGAGAGCTCCGAAGATCCTTGAGATGGAATTTCCGATCTGTTGCATTCGGGAGGGTGAATGTTCGCGACGGAGCAAACGAAATGAATTGCATCGAGAAACTGCCAAGAGAGGCAAAAAAAAATCTACTTAATAACGCGTTAAAACCGGAAGGAAGCGTTCAGAAAACTCCGCGCCAATTTTCGGTACGGGAACCACCTCAATTCCGGGGAGGAGGGGGAGAATAACTGTCTGAGGATGGAGGGTGCAGCGCGTGCCTCCGAATGGCAAATCAAGCCAACTTTTCCACGCTTCTCTCACAAAAAATATTCTCTATCGATGATGTCAGAATATTAATGGGAACCTCGTGTGAAAAATTTATTACTAGGGTATGATGAAGAATTTGAAGAATTCTCCGTAAAAAAATCATGAAACTTGCCTTGAAAATGACCAATGTAAATCTCCTTAAACGTCATAAATATATCAATGCAGAGCAGACAAAATGTGACAAAAGCAAACACTAGATAGACGATCGAACCAACACGATTCGAAGCGAAATCTGGTGTTAATCTGAACCTCTAACAGGGAGAAGAAAGAGCACCGAACCAAAGAACCAAGTGCAACCGAGTTCGCTCGAGTTCGACTCTGCCTCTCTAGGTAATCGAGTCTCGTTACCATTTCCAAGTCTTCTCGCACCTCTGGCAGCACTTTCGTCGACTCTTCGATCGCGGATCCTCTCTCCTTTCGCACGCGAATCGACGTAAATCGATTACCCGTTGATTTTCGTTTTAACGAGATCGGCGAGCCTCGAAACGAGCCGCGACGGCGCTAGCGACGCCCAGCGTCGCGATGAAAAAATCCACCGCGAAGGATTCTATTCGATTTCACTTGGGGAACCGTGACTCGGTTGCCTCGTTGCCGGCGATTTCGAATCCTGTTCCCGTCTCTGTCGATCCCTCGAATCCTGTTATCAATTCGCTGTATCCCCCTCTCCCCGTGTCAGCGATAGCTCCACGAACGAACGTCGAGCTCGATTCGGATCGAAAAGCAACGAAATGGCACGCTTCGTGTGTTAATTCCGAGGAAATGAGAGGCAATTCAGACTTTTCGTTTTAGAGTACGTTTAGGTGAACCTTGAACATTGAGACGGAATTTTGTTGCGTGCATACGCGCGCGTGTGTCGAAAATAGCGATTTCAGTTTTAAAAATAAAGATGGTCAAAGGATACATAGTTACGGTCACGTTCCTCGCGGGGCCGAGGTTATCGAGGATAAACGGACTCGATCGGTGGAATTACTTTTTGCGAAGTATAATATTCCTATACCTTCCTAAGAGGAAGAAAATCGTGCGACTAGCCCTAAAGAACATTTCCAGCGTCCGAAGGAACAACCTTAAAGCCGAACCCATCGGCTTCAGGGTCCGCTGGAGGCCCTGTCAGGACCTTCCCTTTTATCGGTCGCGGAATTCACCATCCGCGCGTCCTTTTGCGGGAAACTTTACGACAGGGTCCGGACGAATGGCTGGTCGGATCTGCGCCAGAACTTCGCGCCATTCTATCGTCGACCCTTCCATTTCGGGGACCTTCGACTCCGAGCGGCTATACATCGCGGGGCGCGTCGTAACTCGTGCGACCCGCGAAAAAGCCACGAGCCATTTGCTTCGGGCGAACCCTTTGTTGCCAGGGAAAACGTTTAAGCAACACGGATCGCGGACACCGAAACTTTGATCCACCCCTTCGTGGGGCCATAAAACGGATACCTCGTGGAATTTCGGTCCCGACGGGGACGAGGGAAGAAAACAGTTGACTGCTGAGACTTACGGTCGCCGATCTCGCCCCGCGGAGCTGATTTACTGCCGGACCCTGTCTTCGAACCGCGTTCGCGGGGAAAAATTCCGTCGAGCGGCTTCTGATACTCCGCTCCGTTGACCGGGAAGAGGAATGCGATTGATTTGGGCACGCCGCCTTTTATTACCCCTCCGTGGAAGATAACGTCGGGAAAGAAGCCCTGCGATTGGCGAAATTACATTTCCCAGCGAGTATTCTTCTCTGGTCGAATTGGACACTCGAGGGAATGAAATACCGCGTTCGAAAAATGTGGTGTTACGATGGTCGGGAGAATGAATATGTAACGAAAATAAAAAAGGTTTTAAAGATGGAGAACTGGAGAGTGCGTTTCTGAGTAGATTCGGTGTAGAGAAACTGATGCGTCAGATTAGCTTGCGATTTGTTGGCCTAAGCGAAGGATAATTCAACTTCGACATCGTATTCAAGTTCTGCGACGTTAGTTAATTGATCTGAGATCAATGTCGGGTCCTCGATCCTGTTAGTATGGAACACATTTCATTAACCCTTTTTAGTTCAGATTTTCTGATTTCGGCACAGTCACGAGTAATCTTCGGAGCACGATTGTTTAAAAATCGAATCGATACACAACGTTCGAGTTGCTCGTCGCCAGTCGAGGATTCGTCTTCGATCCGTTCCTTCTCCATTTCCCCGTGTATTCCCCGTCGGCTTCCGAGCATTTGCAACCATTCAGCCGCGTCCATCTACATTCCTCTTTCGGAATAGGCTGGAAACGTTAGTTCCGAGGAAGTTCCAGGAATCGCCGAACCAGGCATTCCTCGACGGCCCGCGGAGTTCCCGTCCTATCTAGTTCTATCGGATAAACCGAGAGAGAGGATGAGCTCGATGGGGGTGGAAGAGGTGGACGGGGAACGCGGGAATTCCTTCGACCATTGAAATTTTGCATTCCCGAGGCCAGACCGCGCAATATTCAGTTGCACGTTCGCTTCAAAATCAATTGCAGTCGACCCCGTCTGGTAGACCGCCGTTCTATGCTCCATAAACGTAAGGGTAACATCGTCTTCTCTCTGGAACCGATGGCGTCACTGGGACGATACGAGAAAACGAAGAATGACGCTAACCAGAGGGAATCAGATTGAATTTAACGGTTGTAACTTTGGCAAATTGGAAAATTTTAGATAAAATTTAGTAGGAATATTTTGAAATCCCTTTTTTGGATCATGGATATCCACTCAAGGATACCGACGTCCTTCGTTGCGCAATACAAGTGAAAAATACTTGAATTAATAGAGAAAGTAACAAGCTGATATAGTGGCCTCACCGAGCGATTACAGCCTGAGAGACGGCACCACTTCGTTAAAAAAATCCAAGGGTGAATTACGCGGTTAAATTAACCGAGGTGGATCTATGCCCTGATGGAGCCAACTCGTCTTTACTCGAGGGGAAGGGGTGCAATCGCAGGATCCGTGTAGCTGGAGGAAAATCTCCGACGTGGCCTGCTCTAAGGAGATTCCAACGGGAAGAAATCCGTCTCTTAGTCTCTGATTATGAAAACAATCCCTCACCCCTGACCAATCTCCTGGTATCCAGTCACCGATCGAAGGGAAGCCAACGAGGGATGAAATAATATTGACGCAGTGTTTTACTTTCCTCCGCGGCCTCCGTTTCTGCGGCGAGCCACCCACGGGCGAAATGAAAAGATCTCGATCCGTCAGAATGGAATCCGAGCCGCGCGGTCTGCGAGCAAGATTGCCACGCCGTCGATAATCCCATTAAACCGGCCAAACACCGCTGGAATAAATCGATAAGGGACTTTTAACCGCGAACGAATAATATTTGCATCCGTTCCTCGTCCCCGTTCGTCTCCGTCGCGGATTCCGTTGTTTCGCAACACGCGGTCGCGTTTTGTTTGGTCGCGACTCGTGTTCTCGAATTCATCTGGATCGAACAACGAGGGAAACCGGTGGACAAATTTAGAAATAGAAATGAAATTGATGGATGGATACGCGTAGAATTTTCCGAGAGATGCTTCGGTTCGAGAGGAAATTAATTCTTTGCCTATTGGTAGCCTAGTCGTGGGCTTTTTGATTCCAAGCGAGGCTCTATGTTGCAAATTCGTATCTTAGTATCTTCATTTATATGTGTCTCATTATAAATATCATTCTAATGAAAAAGTTATTCAGAAACATTAAACCTGTAATTTAATTTAGGCAAATTTCTTAAATAGATATTGAAAATACGAATACTTATAAGACTGACTGTATATTACTAAAGAATATAAATTTAAATAAAAGCGCATCTTATCTTCTAAACGCTAGAACGTGTACCTAATCTTGCTATCTCCTATAATTTTTCATTTGTGCACGTTCTTATAAATATCTCCGTACTTTTATTCTCCATAAATGCATAAATATCCGCAGTCCAGTCATGAGAACATACCTGCATGACCAAAACGCCAGCCACGAACGTTTCCACCTAGATCTTCCAACTTCCTACTGACATTTCCCGTTGGAAGGGTTGGGTATGTTCCCTGGAAGTCAGAGGGTGATTTCCTGACGCGTGCACGAACCGAAGAGGGTAATGACGCAACCGCGAGCTTTAAGTAAATCACGCTCGATCGCGTGATCGAGTCGCGGTTCCAGGAAGACGAAGAAGGGGATCGACTCTTTTCCGAAAACTTCCGTGCCGCGATTACGGTCAGTCACGCTTTCGAATTTTCCCGCGAAGGCCGACGGGTCTGCGACGTTTCGTTCCATCCCTGCGGAAACAGGAAAATCGGCGAGTCGCGTGTCGCGAGCACGCTGGAAAAGTTAGTCCGGCAATTAACCGAGATCGGGAGGGACCAAGTCGACCACGAAATTAACTTCTGAATCCGTAAATTAGTTTTCGCCGTTTTAACGCTCCCCCTCGCGAACGCTCTCGCTTTAAGTACACACGAATTTCTTTTCAGCGGGATCGACGTCCGCCGATCGTTCGTTAACTTTTTCGCGATGTTGATCATCGACTTTGCTCCCCTTTTTCCACGACGGATTGATCCCCGCGCGTTTATTTCTTCGGCTCTAAGGATCGACGAACCGAACGCTCGAGTAACGACGGGATCTTTGTTTAACTTTTCTTGGATTTCTTTCGCAGCTGCTGGACCGTCACGATCCCGGAAAGCGGAAGAGGAAGGACCCAGTTTCTAGTGAAAAGAGTTTTGAACCACTGCCAACGGCCGCCCGACAAATGTAATTATGATGCTGCGGAAAGGTGTCCTTAATTGTCGAATCGTTCCAGCACGCGGCGTGCAACGCTAATGCCCGGTACCTGCTGCCACTCCACAATGTGTTTAAAAGAGAGATACACCGTTGCAGTCTAAGGGTCTTTTCAAATTGGAAGATGCCAGCTCTCTGGAAATTCCCAGTCGCTCATCCCTGAAAAACACAGACGAAAGAGTCAGAACGAATTTTTCGACGTAAGGGAGGAAAGAGATGTAGGCTCAAAGAGCCCGAAAAGAAGAATACGAAAAATGCTGGAATCGTTAATTAACTATTAAGTAGTTTAAATCAATTCATTCCTGCCTTGAACTTTCCGACTTCCGCATTGTCTTTTCCAAACGCGATTTTTCTCGACTTTTTTCGAGTTTCTGTACATTCTAGCTCGGAAACTTTTTAAGTTTCTTGACCTCTTCTTAATTTTCTAACTAGCATCAGCTTCCTGCACCTTCTTCGACATTTACCAGCGATCACCTGTGCCCAAAGATGCTCGGTGTCGCATCCTCCACGAGGAGGTGATCGAGAAGAGGACAAGCCACGAACCTCCAACGGTGTAATACTCTGTTAAAATGCAATCCCACATCTTAACCCCGAACAATCGTAGCCTCTCCCTCCTTTCCTCCGCCCCCTGATACACTGTCTCCCATACTAAGGTTGCTCGTCCATCGACGGAGGTTTATTCATTAAACAACCGCGTCGACGAGCAACGTGCCGCGGTAACTTTTAAACGGCTCTTCCGACGAATGCAAATGCGTTCTGGTCTGCGAACTTAGCGCGGTAATTAAAAGGGCACGCGGGGGACAAGTTTCGCGATTCTCTTACCCTCCGTTGGGCCCAAATAAACCGTTTCGGGTTCCCTTCCACATTCGGTCGGCTTCTTCCGTTTCTTTCCCTCGAAATTGTAACGAGAGTTTCTCCAGCCGAACCGGGGAACCGTTTCCCGTTTAATTAATTCGCTTAATTAAAGGAGGACGCGAGAACAACTCGAGTTTGATGGATTCTCCTAGACCCCCGCCGCCGCTTGTTTACTGCTAACGAGAAACGGCGCGATTCCGCGGCGGACGTCGCCGTAAATTGCAAACGCGCGCTAGGGAACACCTTTTGCGTTTCTAATTGCTATAGCCCTCTGGACGGTAGACGACGATCCTCGTCGTTTCTTACAATTGCGCTCTGTTAGCCTTTCTACTCCGACCGTGTCACGCCGAGTTGCGTCGATCTGGAGGAAAGTGTTTGCGAAATTTGTTAAAAATTCATTAAAAATTGAAGGAACATATCGGGATGTCCGGAAAGCTCTTTGGACTAGAATAGAAATATCCATTTGATAAATATGTAGTGTACAGAATAAAAAGATTTTCATAATTTGGAATAGAAACCAAAAATAGAATTCACGTGACGTTCGACCGCTAATTTTGATCTAGGCATGAAACTACTCCGATACATAAAAGACATCGCTTCTCAAATGGAGAAATATCGAACCCGAGACTGAAAATTTAAGACTTCGTTACCCGAACCCTGTAATAACCAGCACACAAACATAGCAGCCCGCCGAATTTCGAAGCTGAACGAAGTACTGTGGTTTACTCGGAGTAAGCCTTGCGCGCGAGTTCGATTGCAATTCGGCGCCGTAAGACCGGGAATTCCGGTAACATGGAAACGATTACGATAATAGGATTATTATGGGTAGAATGTCTGTAACTCGAAGTTACCGGAGAGTTTAATGCGTTTGTGGTTCGCTGACTTCGGGATCGATATCTGGAGGCTAATTGATAACCTGGCGAGCCCAGACAAGGTTAACGAAGATCCATAACATCGCGTCAAGACGTAAGCGCCACTGTAGAGTCGGATCAACCTGTTCGCTAGCGAGTTAAACAAAATGGGATCCATCCTGATTAATTCCCAACCCCATTATCACTTTCTTTTCGTGAATATTGTGTTTTTATGAAGGACTTCCTGCCGTTGAGATATTTGCTCCCAGACGGAGTTTGAAAGGTGCTTCCGTTGATCGATCATCGTTAGAAAAGTGTCTCGCGCTGCGAGTCGAACGAAACCGAAGCGCGATTTAATTCCGTTCACTTTATTAAAGCTTTACCCGTCAGGCTCTTCCAGCTGCGAAAGCAGAAACGCCTGTCCTTCGTGCCAATCTTCCGATTGATTTACCACGACTTTCCCTGTCCCGTATCAAAGATTTCCGATAAACTTGTTCTACGTCTACTGTTTCCTCCATTAGCAGGCCGATCAACTTGGTTAAAATTCATTCGCTAAATCACGAGCAGCGTCGCAGCGAGAGGGGTCGATAACTTATCCCCGAGAAACACGCATCCAACTATTTCTGAATATTCCACGGGGTAACTGGCAAGCATCTTAGGAAACTTGCAGCGTACGGGGAGGGAGGAGCTGCCATAACCACTCGAGATATTTTATATTACGTGCTTCGGGGCTTCCTGTTTGGTACCACTGCGGGAAAAAGTTGAAAAACTGCTCGCGTTTTGATGTTATATTTACTTTCCAATACTGGTATTTTTTAATGGACAAGGAGAGGCACTTTGAATGTTTCGTTTAAATAGAAAATTTCTGTTTATGTCGGGGGAAATGGTGGAGCTAAAACGTAAATTAATTTTTATTTAGTCGATGATTTAGAGATGATTTACATCGTGGAAAATGTTTGATCTTGAAGCATGGATTCTCAAACTATCACTAGGAAAATTTCTGTATATTCTATAATCTGACAAAATTAAGAAAGTAGAGGCCTGTAAGAGGACATTGAAGAAACTATCCCTGCCTCTATGTACTCTGTTTCCAGCGCTACCCGAACAAACTATTCCTCCGCGTTAATGGAGTCGTGTAAAGCCTGAATCGACCAATTAAGTTTGATCAGTTTCTCGTTGGGCTTCCCTGACGCGGCCGATCGAGCCTCTTGTTATTTCGGGCGGCACCGCGCAAATAAAATGATTGGAGCAAAAGTTCGCCAGAAGGACCAATTGCTCGTCGCGATAGGAATCAGGAGTAACGATTCCGTTAGCGGCCAAGCGAAATCGATCTGTCGTCGAGCCAATTAACGTTTCCTCGGTCGGAGGACAATGCGACAGGCCCGGAGTCGAGGATCCAGCGTCGAACCAGCGCGAGAATCGAGGAGAAAAAGCGGCCGGAGGAGGAAAGAGGGCGAAGGGAATGGAGAAGAAAGTTAAGAGGTGGCCGCGGAATGGAACGGGACGACCCGCGGTCGTCGAATTCCAACGTAATTCTTTCCCACCCACCTGGAGGTTTGCGGCGCATTCCAGTGTCGCATGCAGATGCAACTGCGCGAGAAAACAGAGGAACTCGAGCTAAACATCGACTGTGGTTCGCGGCAACCACGTGTTTCTGCGTTGAATGGGTCGTTGGGTTCGCTCTTCATTGAGGTGTTGATTGGGGGGGGGGGGGGGGGGGCAAGGGATGAAACCCTGGAAGGGCGCTATATACAATCAGTCCTATACATATTCGTGCCTTACATGGTATGCTTGATATTTTTAAATAAATATTTCATTATAAATACAAACAAGCGTAAAGTTTATTCGTGTAGCCACTGTCTCAGACAATTCTATTATTGAAGAAATTTGTTTAAATTAAATGGTAGATTCGATTTCCAAGCGTATCTTTGCATGAATGTATACGTGTATAAGATTATTCAAATACATGTTTATATTAAAAATTTCACTTGGTAATATCAAAACTATTATTTAATTTAATCAAACTTCTTCGACAGGCATAGAGGGTACGAATATTTATGGGATTGACTGTATTCTCCAAGTATCGCGCTTTAAAACTAATTTCTAAAGCAATCGATACCCCAAACTAACCCACGAACAGAAAAGTTACATTTTCCATGACTCGATTTTCCACGGCGCGCAGAGGTTTACATATTATTCCGTCATTTTCCCCGTATTGTTTTCCGTCGAACTTTTGTGCCCGCGGGACAAACGACCGCCTCTGTTTTTAATAACAAGCCCCGGTCCGCGAACAAAAACAACGCGCTCGCGTTAATGGAACGACAAAATCCCGACGAGAGATTCAACAAGCGCAACTACGCGTGCTCGACTCCGTTTCATCGTCGATCGGTTTTCGAACTGTTTGGGAAACTTGGCACTTCGTCCGTGCGCGAGATCTCGCTGCCGACTAATCTTTATAGCCGAACGTATACTTCTCCTAAACTTCCTGACCGATGCTTACCCCGAAATTCTCGTTCCGAACAAGATCGAGGTCCCAAGAGATCCAAGAAGCGGAGGAACGTCCGACAGCGACCGGAAGGGGTCGTCTTCGGTGTCAGGTTGGAGAGGATAACGCGCCGCGCCGTAATTCAGCAATTTAGCGGAACTAGCTCGGCCGTGTTACGCGGCGGTGTTAATCAAACGCAGGTGGCAAATGGCATCGATCGAGGAAGGCCGGTTCCCATGCTAAGGAAATTATTCCCTTGTATAGCAAATCCCATTAAGCGTCCCTTCGATTAGGCGCATGACGGATGGATCGATCAGCGCAAATATGCTGCGTAAACAAGCCACGGATTTGCTCCCAGGGAATCTCCAGAACCCCTTTGCGAGGAACACGTCGGTCAGCGAACCGACCAACCGGGTATCGAATTTCTACGCGACTCGTCGAAGTGAACGGTCCACGCGCGAACGGGTGAGGGATAGAGCTCCACCCTCGACTCGTTAGACCTGCGGCTTCTCATTAAGGTCAACAACTGTTTCGAGCTATCGTTTTCAACTACGTCCTGAACTCCACCTTGAAGGAACTCGAGGTGCTTAGACTCGAGTCTAAACAAAACAATGCATCAATCAACTGAAACTCAGGTATTTGCAGCTCTACGTCCTGAGCTCCACCTTGAAAGATCACGAGGTGCTTAGACTCGAGTCTCAGCACATCAGTGCATCGATCAACTGAACTCAACTGAAACTCGGGTACCTGCATCTCTACGTCCTGAACTTCACCTTGAAGGATCACGAGGTGTTTAGACTCGAGTCTAAACACAACATTGCATCGATCAATTGAACTCAACTGAAACTTAGGTACCTACACCTCAAGCCCTCAACTGAAACTTAGCACTTCCAAGACTCCACTACCAATCCTCCCCGAGATGATTCCATGAGATCTTTTATTAGACACCTCCCCCAATATTTACACCCGCCATTTCCATCTATGAAACGTCACCCTACCTAGTTACACCCACGGTTGTTTATCCTCCGTCGTTCAGGTCGCCTCGATGGTGGAAATTGGGAGGGACCGTGACTAAGGCGCCAGGGAATCTCGGTTCCTCGCGAAGACATCATCGTCCAGGAAGACGAGAACGCCCGGCGACGTGACATGGTTCCTGGCCAAAAGCTTTCGGCGACGGGACTCCTCGTGTGTACACTTGAGACCGCCAATCATGCTGATTGTCCTGATTGTATCCCTGAGCCGTTTGCTCGGCGTGGCCTACGCGCAATAATTATATTAGCTTTGATGGCCGGAATTTGAGGCCGTCCTATATATCCGTGCGCCTCGTCCTCCCGTCCTTGCTCGCGGTTCATCGGCCTCGGCCGACTCATTAGCGATACTCCGAGCAAACAGAAGGGACGGACGTGGATTGGCAGGAGCGGGCCCTCCAATCCACGGGAGCCAAGGGGGATCCCTGATCTACAATCTGTGGTTACCGATGGGGACACGTGCTGGGATCAAAGACGCGCTGGATATTTGTTTCGCTGAGAGAGGTGGAGAAAAGTCAGCAGGTTCAGAAATCAATCGTGACGACTCGATACCGACCAGGAAGGACACTCGAGGACACGTTTGGCTAGAGGAGCTAGCAACTACAGTTCTGTTAATTCTCGAAACGTATACTGACAATGATAGGATCCCGTATTAATAGATATCTGTCACTAACACTCGGCTATCAATATTCCCACAAGTTCAGGACCCATCTACTACTCAGGAGGGTCTCTCAAGCTACAGAAACCTGCAGCTACAACTCTGTCAACTCTCAAATCTCATATACCGACAATGCCACGATCCCAAATCAATAGATACCTACCACCAACACTTAGCTATCAATATTCCTACAAAATCAGCACCCCTGTTCCACCCAGAAAGGACTCTCAGACTACAGAAACCAGTGTCCACAGATTCAGGGATCCTCAAGCCCCGAATCAACAATGTCACATTAGCTACAACGCTCGTAAAATACCCAAACCAATCCCCCTACCCTGAACAGGAAAGATTTGCGTACCAAAGGCCATTCAGCAAAAATGCCATACTTCCCTTGTCGACACCTCCAATTCCAGCGTCAGAGCGACATTAGATCTCTGTAGCAAGGCTGTAGCGTCACGTAGCGAGTTCCCCAGGGACCATCCAGGATGCAGGTCCATAGATAAATGATAGGGACGTACAAGCGGCTCTGCGCGCGTCCATAACTTCTCCCTAACAGGAGAAGCTACTCGAAGGACGGCGCGGATCGGCAACGGACGCGTCGATATGGCGCCGTTTACAGGTGGACAATGCCGAATAATCAGCGAGCGTAATGGAGTACGGCCGACGGACAAGAGAGCCGAGGTGAAAGGGCGATAGCGAGGAGACTGTACGGTTAGATATACACGCCGATGTACACGCGTAAGGGCCCGTTAGACGCTCACGGCATGTTATTACAACACGCGGCTCCTCTATCGTATCTCGAGTTCGCACGGCTCTTAGCCTCTAATCGCTCCTCTCGCATCTGTGCCTCCTAGCCAGGAAGTGCGTCCAGGCTGCAAAGGTGCGTGGCCTGCCGTTAAAGCCGGCTCTCCACGGCTCCTTTCGGAACGACGTTGTTTCTAACCAGGGGGAGACTGTTTATATCGCGGCGAGCGCATTTCTTGAAACAGTGTAAGTGCCAGGATGTAACGAGATACCTCGGTGAATTTACTCTCGACTTTCTAAATCGAACCACTGGCCCAGAAGGTCCAAGTTCCGCGCGATGTTAAGCGCAAGCAAAACTCCGCGATCAACGGAGCGGGAACTATCAGTCGTATTTATCAGACTTCTCGTTTATCCCGGTACGCGAGTCGAACGCGTAAAGAGGTGGGATTTAAGAGCGAGCGCCCTTAAGTAGGTGGCGTAGGTGGACGGGCAAGTTGTCTCCGTGGAATCCAGTGGCCTGGAATCGCCGATAACCACGTACCGTGTTCAACGGGCGAATTGGAAATTTCGCGTCGCAGTCGCGGGGCAACAATTCCATCGCGACACCTAAGGAGCGAGCTATTTCTCCGAGTCCTCGGGATCTCCCCCGACCGGTCACGTATCCATGCTGCTACGTTCCTCTTCGACGACACGCTGGCCGTATTTTAAGGACGACAACGAGAAATTGCGGGGCTTTGGGACCTGGCCAATTCGTGCGGATCCACTTGGTCGATCTATCGCTTCCTGGTGAAGTCATTTACGGAGCTATCGGTGATTGGAGGCCAGCGGGGAAGAAGTTCCCGCGAGCCGTGACGGCGGAATCCCGGATTTATTTATCAATTTCGCGATGCCTGGACCTGTCGCGCTCGCGGCGACCATTTCTTCCAGCTTTGTCTCCTCCACTGGCTGAATCGCCCTGACATTTTTCAGCGCGGCAAAATTATGGGTTATCATTCTCCGCGAGGAGCCCTTCTTTTTCCTTTGGTAAATTGAGAGGACCTGGTCAGTGTATCGTAACGAGGTATGTTACCTTTTAGGGCACGCGTAACGGCCAGCGAATGTGGCATTAATTAAATTCCTCGCGTGTGGGCATGTTAACTTTGTAAAGAATGCGAGGTAGAATCTCTCGACGCGGGGAACTATTTAAATTGTGTTCGATAATTTAATTGTTTCAAAATTCCTCGCTCGTGTCCGATCTTTCATTCGCTGTGAAAGAATGTTGTTGTATTATTTTTTTTTATTTTTACAGTATCAGAGGGTAGATTTTTATTTCGAGAGAACGTTAAAAGTCTTTGCCTGGTGAAACTAATAAACTGTACGAGTCCCTACGAAAAATAACGCACGGAGATTCGAACACACGATCCTCGGATCCACAGTCGACAGTGTTACCTTACGCGACTAATTCCGCGTCCTACGATTCGTGTTCTCGTGTTGACTCCTGGTTCTTGGGTATAGGGAGCGCGGATACTACAGAACTAATTATTTCCAAGGAGGCATCCTAGTAAAGAATACCAATTCTAACGAAAACCATCTTTATCGCGGTCAATTTCAGTCGTATAAACATCGTCTGGATAACGATCGACATCGATTCTGATGATTTACGAGGACGTCTGGCATCTGGCTGCCAGAAACACCGGAAAGCCCAGATAAAGGGATCGAAAACACGGAGGGAAAAAGTCGCAGCTGGAAAAATGGACAATGCTGGAGGCAGGAAATCGGTGTCCGAGGGATAGGAATGTTTCACGGTCGGGATTTTCCATTAAAGGGGGCGAGAAAGAGGTCCGCGGCGAATCAGTACGCCTTTCCGCGATTTTACGGTGAGGACGGCGGCGCTGCGTGGACTCGACGACCGACAGGGGAGGAGTCGGACACGGGGCGCGAATTTTCAATACGATTAACGCCTTCCTTTTGCTTCCCTTCCTTTGCCTTTCGCGGAGGACAATGCTGGACCCGTATTATGCACGCTCTTTTCGGCACGACGACGTTGCGTTCCGCTCCGAAATCTTTCGCTGCGATCTGCGATGGATCGACTACCTGCCCAACCGGGGCGTCGGGACAGGCTTGAACGAAACCCTGCGGAGACCTCGGAGAGGATCGTCCGAGATTGGGCAAATTATATTGAAGAATATGGACATTACTTTTTGAATTTACTATGTTCAAGCGGTATACTGAATTTCAACCCTTTCCACGGAGGCCATTTTTAAATGAGGAGTTCAAACAAGTAAAAGTAATGAAATCAGTAATTTAATCCATTCACTGCAACTACGAGATGTCTTAAAATTGAAATTGATAAAATTGATTGCAATTACTCGAATAATTACTCAACAAATTTAATATCACTTTTTCCTGGCAGTGAATGGGTTAACTAAAAATCTATAACAAAAAATAATGTCTCCGCGATAAAACCACTCTGAACTCTAAACTCGTATCTCTATCCACCTAAACACACCCTAAACTTAGCCAAACAACCCCGGTTACCAAAGAGCCCATCGTTTCCTGTTTGCAACGTCATCGAGACGACTTTCATCCAGAGCCACATCCACTAATTTTGAAGAATAGACAGCGTGGAATAAAAGAGGGGAAAATAAATGAGCAAGTATGAAGACAAATCACTGTCTCGACATTGGATACCGTGATTTCCTACCTACGAGAGTGGCAAGTCACCGGATTTAAAGGGCTGCGAGGCGATGAAACGGAAACTTCGATAAAGGGATGCGAATGCAGGGACCCAGCAATCACCACACCATCTATTCTCGGAAGTATTCTGCTCGCGGTTGACGGAAAAAAAGTAGCGTTTAAACGCCAGCCAGATGTAATAACGATGATTAGCGACGATACGCGCGTTTTCAAAGGGACAAATGCTGCGTCTGCTCGCGGACAAGAATCTCTGGGAAACGAGAGGAAATTCAAAGCCAGAAATGAAAGTGCATCTTTGTGAAACGATGTTGGAGATTGGAGGAATATTCGCGAGAATTCCTTCATGTAGCGAGGGCTCCCCTTTGCGCATTGGGAATTACAATTCGAAAACATCCTAGAATTTTAATTAACGACACCTCGATGCATGCCTCATTGTTACAATGGGTGGTAAATTTGCCACGTGAAACCTAGTGGCGACTGGGAGCCGCCTTTCGAGCGCGAAGGGTTAAAAATATATTTCTACATGAATATTCCAAAAATACGACCATAATCATAGTTCCATCTGTCCACCTCTACCAAGCTCCAGAGACCAACTCGGCCTAAATAAACGCCCACGCGCGCGTCACGTATACGGACACCCGTTTCAAACAAACAAATAAATAATTCAGCGTGGGTGCAAGGTACCCAACGGCCGCGATAAGGAATCAGGTAGCGCGAAACGTCCGAGGAAGCAGCTTCGTAGGTAAACGTCCGAACGTACACACCGCACGACGTCCCGCAGGCGCGTTTCGAGCGTAATGAGCTATGCGGGGCAGAGCGTCTGGAAATTAGTGTGGTTTTCATACCGCGCCGCGATATCCCGGACGTTCCAATTTGTTCGAGCTAAAAGCCAGCACCGCACCTGGACTCACGACGGGCGGTAACGGTGCTCGCTCGGCGCGCTCCTCGACGATAACGCGCATCCTTTCCCGTGTGGACGACCACGTGTTCGCCGCGAGATCGGGAGAAGAAACAGCATTGTGTGTGCCCTCCCGCGTCCCTGTGCCCTGCCCCCCCTTTTTCTGGAAGCAACACGCGGCGCTGGTAATACAGGCGTACGAACAGGAGGAATCAAACGCTTCCGCCACCGACCGAGAACGTCCAAGCATTCCTCGAACCGCGAGTCACGATGCTATCGGTCCACCTACGTACCCACCCTGCGCCCCCCCGCCGTCGGTGCTACACCCTTCCGACACCTGCGAGAATTCGCACGGTAGGTGGCTCCCGTACGTGTAATGTATACGCCAGGACCTGCTGCATATATGTATATATTGCAGTTGCATACATGCATATTAGATGGCGAACCGTGAGCGTAGGGCTACCGTGCCTGGTAGCGATGGGAACGAGACGCTTTCACGGAATTTGGCAACGTAAAATGGTTGGGGAGTCTTTTTAGAACGGGGAAAGGATAGTAGAAGAGACGGGTTTTGGAGTATTACCTTTTTGGAGAGAAGCTGGGGGGTGTGTCATTTAGATAGAGGTGGAGGATCGATAGATCGATGATCACGTAGTGTTCAACTTTGTGCTAAGTAGGGAAAGAATAGTATAACCTTCAGGAGAAATTTAAACAAAAAAACCTCCTTTTTGATTCAGGGAATGGTCGAGGGTGTTTGAGACTCCCTGCACGAATCACCACCGTACATTATTACTGTACAACTTTTGTTGATAAATTCTACATTTAATAATACAACAAAGCCCTATCACTTCCACCCTAGTCGAAACACCTAAATATTCCTGACACTTTAAAACCTCGTTTCATGTTTCACCGAATTCAGGTCTCCGTCTCGTGGCAAATTTTTTCCTGGAAATCGACGCGATTGCCCTGTCCACTTCGCCTACGTTCAAAGGGGTCCAACGGTGTCGAGCGTTCCCGAACCCTTTGATACGAACGAATCGCGATCGAACACGAGCCGATTCTCTGTAATTCAAGGAGGTTCGTTACCCGATTCCGATTGTCTCCGGGGGCGATCGCAATAAGGAACGAGCAAACGGAAGGCTGCAGGTACAAATGTTTCCGCAGAGACTTGAGGGTAGCCTCGCAGCGACCAGTTCGCAAACATCGTCGGCTGTTTGCGAAACAGAAACGCAGGTGGCTCGACGTTTCCCGTTGCCTCGGGTCGGCATCGAAACTCGAATGGGGGGGAACCTGTCCGAAAACCACTCTAATTTTCTGGGATGACTTTACCCCCTTTGCCTCTCTGTCCGCCCTTTGTTGGGTCCCTCTCTCCTGGTTCCTTTGGCGCATCGAAATACGGGACCGCAAAATATGAACCATCGCCGATACCCATAATCGAGCGTGGCCGAGCGAAATTGGGAGGTAAACGACGCGCAACAATGCCACGGATTCGATTGCACCCCCTGGTTGCCGATCACTGTCCAGTTTCCAATTGAAATCAGTCTCACGAACTCGTCGTTCCGTCCCTCGCCCCTCAGCGTCATTAATTTTTTTGCGGCTCGCGGGGAATCGAAGCGTCTTCCATCGTGGAACCGATACTCGCGCTTCCGTGTCGCTGGACCTCCATCCTATGATTATGGTCACACATTGCTGGATGTACGTTTGTGTGTTGCACAAGTACTGTCCACTTTTGGATAGGATTCAATTTTATCTGTTGTAGGAAAACGTCTGTCTCTATATACGGTCAGTCCCACATGTATTCGTACCCTCTATATTTATCGAAGAAATTTCTCTAATTTAAACGAATGCTTCACGTATCCAACTAAATTTGTAATTGTAAATATACACAATACCATAACTATTCGTACTTGTCTATCTAAGACATTTGTTTAAATTGATCGATAGATTTGAGGTTTCCAAATGAATTTTTTATTATAAATTTATACATGTGTGAAGTCTATTTATGTACACAATTGGAAACATCAAACCTGTCATTTAATTTAGACAAATTTTTTGAATAGACACAGAGAGTACGAATGCTTGCAGTACTGACTGTAAGGTGTAAGCATGAAGAGACCCTTTCATTTGTTACATAAATTTATGTAACGAATCTCTCATCTTGTCATTCTTTTTAATGCGATAGCTATCCTTTACTTCGCCCAAAAACCTGATCTGAACAGCGCCAAATGGAAGCAATAGATAAAAATTCAATTGCACAGGTCGTAACCACTAAAACCATGACTCAAACCTCCCTTAATTTCCCATAAACTCCCTCGCATTTCAATTTCGATAAAATCCCCGCGATCGATCCGTCCTGGAACGACTCTCACCCCTTTGTATCTCTGTTGATATTCGTCTCGTGTAACGACGATGAAAGCTAGAAATATTTTAGTTTTACGACCGCACTCCGATGCACTCGATACACTCAATCTTCTAGATGAACGCGTTGTTTCGCCGGTGAATCGATAAAGCAAAGACCACTTCCCGAGGAGGACACTTCCCTCCCCTTCCTCGTTTTAAACGAGACTTTCGAGTCTCCCTTCGTTTCCCTTGAAAGGACGCCGCGCAGAGGAGATTCGAGTACCTGGTATACGGAACGAAAAAAAAAAAAGGAAGCACGCGCTTCAAGCCGTTCACCGTCAAACCTTTAATTGCTCAAGAGACCGGAGACCAAACACAAAACTCTGAAGAGCGTCGTGCATCGCCGGAAGATACGCAGACATCGGGAGGGTACCTCCCCGCGACGCACCTTTATCGATACCACTCTCGTGCAGCCATCGAAAATGCTAAAAAGTTTTTACATCCTCGACTGTGCTCGATTGCACGACGAGCTTTCCAGTCGAATGCTCGATAAACCGATGGGAAAGAAAACCAGTCCGCGAAGCGAGTTGTTCGTGTCTGGAGCAAAACAACATCCCTCTGAAGAAAAAGACACGAAGCAGATTCGCGTAACTGGCGCAGCGTACGAGGGACCTCGATAATTCATGCGAGTTGTCGATAAGCATAAGGTTTTCAATGTCACGGATACACAGATTGCGTAGATGGTATCTTACTGGTTCGAGTTTTCTTGCAAGAAGGAAGGAGATCGTTGCATACAATAATTATTTTCCAAGACCATGGAGTTCTGATCCCATCTTTCCGTTGACACCTGCCCGTTATAATAAATCCTTCAGTAAAATAAATAAATAATCTCGACTCAGGTCTTCACCCAAATATTCTAGGGATCCTGCAGGACCTTCGCGCAAGATCAGGGCCCCAGTTCGCTGACCGTGTCACGACTCTGGCTCGACCAAGTGGAAAAGCCAAGGAACAGGCCGTGTTTGTTCGGCGGACGAATCAGTGAGCGGATCTACAACGCGTATTTCGCAAATCCCAGCATTGTAGGCCGGTTAAAAACGGTCTAGTACGCGCTCCACCCTGCCAGGACGATCACGGTGACACAATGCGACGGGGAATCGTCGAGGTCTGTTTACATAACCCTGCATCTGTCACAACTGTTTATGCCAGCGGACCTAGATTCGTTCCAAAGGCGGACTTAAGCTCTCGTAGCCATTGTGGCGCGACAATCGCACAATGTCCCCGCGCTCTAGTCACGCTCGAGTGGCTCGGATCAGCAAACACGTATCCTCGTTTGTTCCTCCGCGACCAAGGGCCCACGGAGACTCCCTTCGACGTCCTCTGAGAGGACAGAGATCCTCAACACGTTGAAACCGTTGAAACGGGACGGAATATGTTGGCCGGGAGTTCGAATTTGAATGTGACTGGTGGGTTCATTCTCGAGAAGTATGCGTTCTTCTTTGATTTCTATATGTGGGATGTCAGGATGCTAGGTGGATTTGAAGTTAGGTGGATTTGATGCTAGGTGGCTTGAAAGTTTCAGCGAGATTCGAGAAGGACCACACGATGGGGACTCTTCAGAACACTCAAAGTTAAGCAAAGGGGAGTCCAAGCAAAAATGAATAAAAATAGGACCCATTTCTGACATTTTACTAAAATTCTATCGAAGAAGAGCAAGATCAAAAGTGAAGAGGAACCTCGGGTGGTGGCTCTCGGCGACGGGGCACGTAAGCACGCGGCAGTCTCGATCCACGACTGGCTGTACGAAAGCAAATGGCAGAGAGCGGACGGATTGCAGGTCAAATTACAGGCTCGACAGTGGCATATATATCCCAGCCGCTCTCAGAACGAGAGAAAGAGTTACATGGTAACCGGTGCACGATGCTACGCCTATACAGCCTTCGTTATATCGTAGCAGCGTGGCATTATGTCGTCGAACCGACTGTCCTGACACAAAGAAAACCCGCGTACAATGACACACAACTCGAATGATAAATCCGCCGACAGCAGCGCACCGAACAAAATATACGCGGGGGACCCGGGGGGCCCACCGAGCCTCGATAAACTCGCGACCACGATACCGGTGCACCTAGTCGACGCGATATCTCGCGCGATCTCGAGAGAACGCCTGCATGGAAATTGCTTATCGTTCGTCGAGGCTTCCGGCTGCGAAGATTGATCTTGACGCCTCGCGAGCAACCTTGCTGGCTTCGTTCCTTGAGATTCTGAATGCGTATGCACTTTAAGAGTTCGTCTTTTTTTAGACGAGGTGTTCAAATTGAATTATAGGAGGCACTCGTGAAATATTTAAAGGTGTCGGAGGTGTTCGGAGATCTTCGTTGGCATGAAGAATCGATCTCAAACGTGGACCTCGCATCCAAGAGTCTATACCTTTCTTTTTTCGCAATTGTTTTATCAGAGACTTTTATAGACTTGCTCGAATACTGCCCTTCGACTGGATACACCTTCCGTCTATCATCCTATCTCTCCTCCACTTCGTATGCAAGCGTACAATCTCTCGAATAAACGAAATTAAAAGCAAACGAGTCCCCGACGAACAGCTCGTTCCCGTCTCGTCCAAACAACTTAACGAAGAGATCGGCCCGCCTAAATTATTCAATCTCCCCGATCTCCTTAGACGGGACTCGAGTTTCCAGAGTGCTCGAGAGTCTCGACGCGCACGATCGAGAGTTCCGTTCCGACAGAAATGGCGCAGCGCGAGTTACGCGCTCCCCCCGGAAGCGGCAAGTTTTACCGCTCGATTCCGGGCGAGCGTAGCCGATGGAGCGGTGCCACTTTCCTCTGAAAGAGGGACCCCTCTCCTGCCACGTTCGTGATCGATTTTCATGGTTTCGCCCGTGTCCTCGTTCGCGAGTACGTACGTAACTTCGCCAGGAAACGCATAACTTCCGATAAGTTCGCCCGAGGAACCGCGGCGCGCGGTCCGAACGAGCCGGAGGCTCCAGTAAATATGAGTTAGCCCGCCGTCGAAACGACTGCATTAGCGTTTCTGCATCGTCTACGCGTATATCCTCTCCCTCTGCCGGAGTGCTCGAACACCCTCCTCTCCACCCGCAACCGCGATCGCCTTCCTCCATTACTTTATCGGTCCGCGTGGCCGCTACCCGGGCCGCGAGGAACTGGTTTTATTTTATACGAGTGTTCCGCGCGTTCCCACGGCGAGCGTAAATACCAATACGAGAAAAATAACGCGTTACGCGGCAACTTATTACGCCGAATATTGCGCCCGGCTAATAAGAACCGAGACCGGGGCTTGTTCCTCGTTTTTTCATAATCACCGGACCTGCTTCGCCCCGCGACTCTATCTCCCGCTCCCTCTCTCTGTTCGCGACACGGCTATCTCTCTATCCGGGACCCCGAGAGCTACCGGAGTCTCCGTACCGGGGAACGCGATCTCGTCATTTGCAAGGGTAATTGGAATAGAATAAACGAGCCTGGTTTGGAGTCGGCGTTATTGGATTGTCGAAGAGCCAGGCTGGAATTCACGGTGAACCGAATCGTCTGGTGGCGCGGCTGATCGACGCCTGCCACAGGGAAGTAATTTCGATGATTCGCGAGGGAGAGGGTGTTTACTTTGAGGCAATGTCCTCCCCTTGGTGCTTCCTTTGGAATAACGAAGCCTTAGGACGACTCTGTCGCTTTTCTTCGCGTTTCTGTGTAATTCTACGATATTGATACTAAATCTACCGACGCTCATTTGTAACTATTTCTACCGTGATGGAACAAGTGGCTTAAAGACACTTCTTTCGAATAAAATGGAAAAATATTTTACGCGGAACTGAATCGAATAATGCATGAAACGATTGTATATAATTCATATATTGCGTATAAGAAATATAAATTAAAATTTGAAAACGGTCGTTTGACCGATCGTGGTAGATTTAGTGTTAATAAAGACTCCGAGGCGATTTCACTTTACTTCCGTCTTCATTTACTACTAGGTTAGGTGCCGATAACGGTTTCGATCCTGTTAAGGGCCTCGTGAAGCTTGAAATGTCATCGGTCCTCGGATCAGTGAGCATATAATGAAACAGTAACCTCCACACAAAGAATACTTGACCCCCTAATGCTTCCATCCGGTTTTACAACATCCAAAGCAACTTCGCTTTAGTTTCACAATCATATACCAAAAGTTTCAACCCTGGCGAGGGCCCTACCGACGCTTGAAGTTTCCCGTGTCAGTACAGAAAGTACTCCAACTAACCCTAGAGACCTCAACCCGTACTCAGCGACTGTATAACGAAATAATACCCCAGGCCCGGACGTTGAAAGAGTAGCGTAATTTTTGACCGTGACTAGACTCATTCCTCTCGCGTTCAAACAGTATTTTTCTAGTACCTCGAGCCCCGTTACGAGCGAGCCAGCCGACGAGGAGCTAACACACGCGATCCGCGTCGACGTCCATCGATCGTTCCTCCGTTAGCCGGGATCGCCATGTTGTAAATCCTAATCTCGCGACAGGCCTGGGCTCCCTGCAGCCCGTTAATTAGACGTCCCGACGCCGGCCCGATAAATAACAAGAGAGACTCCTGGGCCGCTAATAGGGAGTCCAAGGCTGTCGGTGAAGGCGAAAGTGAATTCGCGAGGCAAAAAACCGGAGCGATGGACCGAGCCGAAACGAGGTGCAGCAGGTGGAGAGACCTGGTCGCTGGGGGCCTCCGACCGGACGGCTGGACTCGACTGATTAACTTTTTCGCGTTTTTTAATCCCCGTAAATTACGTAGGTACCGGGCGGTAGGTGTGCCTCCGGGCTTTAAAGAACCCCATATTCGAAAGGAACGACCGAAATTGCGAATTCGGGGAGGCGCGAGGCACGTGGAACTAAATGAAAAAATTGGTACGGTGTTCTTGGCCACTTTATCGTTGTTGCCGGATGGTCGCCGCTTCTATGTTTACCTACTTGCATCATCAATGATTACCTCGAATGATTATATCGATATCTTCTTGTAAATTACTCGTATAACGAATATTACCTACTATTTATAATAAATACTTAAATTAATACAAGCTATTCTAATCAAATAATTCAATATGGCAGAAATTAATTTTCTCAAAAATTTTCTATTCCCTCCCGCTCTACCCCCAAATTTGTCTACCCTCCTTTTTAATACCACTCTACAGCTTCCTGCGGAATTTACGTAGCGCCGAGTAGAACCGAATTAGCGAGATCTATCTCAGGGGAGGTGGGAAGCAGATGCACGTTCCTACCCTTTGACCCTCGTCTTCCGCGAGACGCGGCATTGAATTATATTTCTTTTTCCTGGTCCCTTCCGGCTGCCCATGGAAAAAAAAACTTGTTCCGCGTAAGCAAATGTAGACCAGTTTTCGCGAATCTCCGCGCGGGAGAAAATGTTTTCGAGTCTCGTACGCTGACTCTAATTCAATTTTCGAGACCTCCGTCTTGGGGGACTGCAGGCGCTTCTCGACCGTAATTCCAAGAGTTTTGCATCAGACCGACGTTTAACGCCGCTTTTAAACCAAAGCAGTCGTTTCGTTTTCTTCTTTCGTGGAAGATCAACGCCGTGTTTTACGAGTCGAGTTTATCTGACAAGATAAACAGCGTTCTCGCGAGGAGTCACGCCGCGCGACGTCGTTCCCTTTTTGTCTTCCTGGGTTTCATTACAATTTCAACGTCCTAGGAGGCGGAGAGCCGGTTCCCCGGGCTGGCGGAATAATATTCGACGTCGCCGCGGTTATAACAGGCCGGACATCAAACTGCTATCTCGTTGATATTAGTATTTACACTGCCCGCGGGAATACAAGAATCTCCTTTCCGCGCGATGAAAATATTTTCGCCGCGCTGCACCTGGTGATAAATTTAAAAGTACAATACAAGGGAGGGCGCCTTGGGAAAGCCGCGGAGCTGATCCGCGAACGATTCGCGGCAGGAACTGTTCGAGGAACGAGTATGATTTTCTGATATTATTGCCTCGCTATTTTCGATTCCTTGTACTTTCATCCGATAAGATCTTGCCGTGAGAATGGAAATCTACTTATATGCTTATAAATATGGTAATATTTAACTTCGGAGAACATTCGAGATTCCTTATATTATCTATCTGTAACTATCGACCGTATAGCTAGTTGTTGGAGAGTCTCGACGTCGGAATGAGAACGTACTTGTAACTACCTGCTGTTTGAAATTGAAAGAAATTTACATGACCGATGCATGAATATGGGAATTGCGGTGCACATTCTCGGGAGGAATGGCTGCATTAATATTTTGTCGAAGCATCGCGTTGCGAATCGAACAATGGCGATCGATTTCGACCGAGATCTGGTCGAGGGGACACGAAAGAGGCGTGGACATGGAAGGTCACGACTCTGGAATCGGAGAGTTCGACGCAGCTCGTTGTAAAACAAGATCTTTTGCCTGCGAGCTGGATCGATTACACGCCCATAAATGCTCGAAGGGTTCGCGAATATCGAACGTTGCTTATTAATTCGTATCCTATCGATGGAAGACGTATATGCATACAAAAGGTCCTTTGCAAGCCTCGATTGCGTTTGATCGAGTCCGCGGCCCCACTTCGACTAATTCGCCCGAAGACAAAAGTAGAGTCTACTCGATAACGAAGTGAAAAGATCATTCGAGAACCGAAGAAAAAGGCTCGCGAGCAAGGGACTCCAGCAAGAGACCGCCGTAGGGAACGGAATAGAAAAGAGACAGGACCACGGCCAATTACTTCCGCTCAGTTACACTCGGCGTAATCCCCGTTAAACTGTTTGTCGAATCATATTGAATTACCTACCTCAGGGCACCGATCCTTTGTGCCAGAGGCCCGAGGGACCGCCGTTGAGATTAGATTAATTCGGCTGATTTTATTAGGACGTTTCCAGCGGCTTGGCGCAGCATCCCCGTCCTTGGCAAAGGGGCAACCCTCCCCCTCCTCCTGGATTTCTTCTTCCTCTTGTTCTCCTTCGCCTTCTTCTTTCACGTCCAGCCCCGTCCTTCTCTCGCCGACCGCCAGGTGCTCCGGGCTCGTCCTTTATCTTAAGGACACGGTGACATTCCCTTCGAGGAAATCTCATTTCGGTCTCCATACAGAGCTCTCTTTTTGCCTCTCTCCTAGTCCCGGTTTAAACCTCGAGAAATTAGTACCGCTTTACGGTCGCTTGCGCGTCACCGGGGATATCCAGCCCTCGTCCCAGCCACATTCAACTTCGTTCACGGACGCGCGCGTGTTGGTGGCGGCGGCGGCAGGTAGCCCAAAACCACCCCGAAGACTCGTCCGATCTCTGGGGAACCCGGGGCCTCTTTATTCCGCGTTTATCCCGCGACAATGCACGGAACGTCCCCCTCGCTGCGCATCCGTCCTCGAGTTAGTCGCGCGCCGCGATGCCGAAACCACGTCGTCCAAACGACCCGTGACGAATAATTTTTACGCTGATTTCCAGTCGATCCCGACAGCTGTCGTTGGAACGGGTCGGTGGCAGTGGCCGCAAATCGGCGGAATTTTATTTTAGTTGGATGCAGAAATGTTTGATTCGCCGTGCAATTATATAGTATACTCATTCGAAGCTGAATTTTGGTATTTTAATATCTCGATTTTTCGAGTCAAAGTTCGTCGGGTAAATCTCAGCGATGATTAGTTTGTTGAATATTAATTTTGTTATGGTTTCATCGAATCGACTCGAGCGAAAAGGAGGAACGGAAACGAATAATCGGTAGAAAGCGACCGCGCCTCGATACCCCGCAATTACAAACGTTCGCAAATACAACTTGCCACCGACAGGGGCATCGAGGAACCCTTTAAATAGCCCGCGGTTACCAGCGATTGCTCCCACCCGAAAAGGGCAATTTCGGAAGCTATTTCATCGCATTTCTCAACTTTTGGTTTTATAGAGTTAATTGATTTGTGCAATGAACGGCTCGCATGTTGTTAACTTATGCCAATCCTGTTTGCTCCAACAATTTTCGATAGGCTGCTCCTCCACCTCCAAGTTTCCTCGAATGACTCGTTCCCTCCCAAAAGGCAGGAGCCGCGACGTCCCGCCGGAAAAAGGAGTTCAAAGAAAGAAAAAATTGTTTCTATCGCTCGCGAGGATCTTTGATAGGGCCACGAGGAGCACAACGACCGGGAGGAACACAATTTAGTCGACGTTCGTGCGGCCGCGAACTACAAAGAAGCCGCCTCGGAGGGTACGGGGGCGGGAAAACACGCCGGTTCCGGTCCTCGTACCAAATATTTTCATATTCCATTCGCGACTGCTACTTTTTCTGTTCTCTCCCTTTTCCTCTCGGCCAATAGCAAAGGGTATTGGGATTTATAAGGAAGAAACGAAAACTTCGCCCACCGAGAGAGGACCGACGAGAAGTAGGTAAAAGGGTGGGGGGTGGAGTTCGGAGGGAGTGGAGGTAGGTAGGTGGAAAAGCAATTTAAATTCCGATCGTTCATAAAGCGAGATATCTTTCTCTCTCTCCCACCGCTCTTCGACCCTCTACGTCTTTCTCCTCGTCGTTTCTTTCCACCCTCCCAAACCTCCTCCCCCGCCGCGCCATAGTTCCAAACCGCATTCTATCGCGCTCGTTCTCGAAAAATGAGAGATCGAAAAGGCAACTCGCGGATTGAGGCATTGAACGTTTTTTGGCGAACAGGGTTGCTCCGTTTGTATCCAGTATCCCTACGGCTGTCACCTCGAGAATCCTACTCTATGAAAACATGGTGGCACAGATTAATATACAACTTTTGCTAAATATTTCCAAGGTACACCCCTCCTTTCTTTCAGACGTCTCCGAATCATTGTGAATCAGTGCTTAAGACGGTGGACGGTAAAATTCGACTCGATGGTCTCGAAAGACGCGAGTTTCGGCCGAAAACATCACCCCTCTTACGTATTCCGAGGATTCGCGCTCAGGGGCGCGCACCTCAAAGAGCACTCCTTATCGATGGGTGGGCGCCCCGAGAGAAAGTAGTTCGAAACCCGCTCTCAGAGTCTTGCCCACCGCTCTACGTAAAGTAGCGAACGGCTTACGTCGTCCATCCCCGAGAAAAACCACCCCCGTCGCCCGTGAATACGGAAACGCGAACGAGGAACATGCAGACACGGCGAAGCGAGTCTCGCTACGAACGGAAACGACCGAGAGGGGGTGCGAGACAGGGCGGAGGGAAAGCTTCGAAATGGGAGGGGAAATAGCGATTACGGTTATTTCTCGTGGGACACGCGCCCCATCGTTTCCTTGCCCGAGCAGCCGCCGTTGTCGCTAATGGATCACATCTCTGAATTTCCCTGACATTACGTCCCTCATGTAAGATTTAAAGCAGAGTCCGTTTCCACGAGGCTGCGGGCTAATCTCCGCGACCTCGCCCGATAACTCCCCTCTCGTCTGCTCTTTTATCCGCCCCCCTTCCCCCTAACCTCGAACGCGACGCGGTTTGGAACGACTTCTTTGTTTCGCAGGAGACGTGTTTCTCGAGGACTACGTACACGGTAGGATTTGGTCATTTGACGAATGGGGGGTGGGATACACCTTGTGTATTTGAGGGTGGGTCCCGAAAAGGACTTGGGAAGAAAGAGCAACGTCCGGGATTTATTTTCTTTTAAGTAGGTGGGGTGAAGAAATTGTTTAACCCATTCGCTGGCAGGCAAATTTAAAGCGTTTTTCCTTGTGTAATTTAAGTTATTCGTGTTTAATATCACTTCTAACGCGCACTTAAATTTCTTTAAATTTCTTTAAATTTCTTGAGTAATTACTCGAGTAATTGCAATCAATTTGAAAACTACGAGACATCTCGTAGTTGGCAGCGAATGGGTCAAGTTATGTTTGTATGTTGGGCAGTCATTTGAATAATCGATTAGTAAAGTGTGCTTATTATAGGCGTCACTGACCACGATGATCGTTAAGAAAATTCCTTAAGTCTCAAACCAGATTCAATTTAGTCTCGAGCAAACCACTTTGAAAGTTTCGCTCACTTCTATCCAGAAAAGCAAGCTCCGCAGTTTACCTAAACTTATCGAAGCGATCATTTCCAAGAGGGAAACGTTTGATTCCATTTTCCAATAAGATAATTCCCCCGCTGCTTGTAACAAATGACTGAAACGACAGAAATATTACGCGATTGGAATGACCATCGCGAGGTCTGGAGCTTTCATCCTTGGAAAATACGCGGGCCACTCCAAAATTAAAAATTTCTGGAACGAGGCCAGGAACATTAAGGAATTAGAAGACTTCCTTCGAGAAATACGGCGAACATTTTCGATGGTAGATCGCGGAAGGTACATAGACCTTCTTCGTCTAATGAACTAACCGGAAGTGTTGCAAAGAAACGACCACCACTACGAGTATTAAATTAAAGCCAGCGTTTTCTTTCTTCCTGCAAAGCGAAGAATTTACAAGCTTTGCTACACCGAATCACAAATTTTTATAAACGATTCGTACTTTAGCGACGACAAATCTCGCCAACTGCTTCAGGACACCCGGTACGTCGCAATCAGCCGTTCAAATTGGATTCAACGTCGCGACGAATAAACGCGCGCTCGAAGACCTCGGAGACGAATTAAAAGCAAAACTTCCATCCTTCTCAGGGGGTGGACCGCGGTTTCGCGGGATTGATATTCATAAATTCGCGCGGCAATCTCGATAATCGAATCGAGGAGGACGGATCGCGTTAACTTTTCGGAATATCTCCGAGCGAAACGGCTGCATCTTAATATTTCACGAGTCGGGGGGGGTGAAGACTAAACGAGGAGGGGAGACAAAGGAATTAGCGAGATGTACGGAGAAGGGAGAGCAGATGAAGAAGTAAAAAGAGGAGGTTTCTCCCCCGTTGAAGGCCACGCTTTTGTAGTCCCGAAGAGGGTACGCGTTGTCGGATTTTCGGTTCGGTCCAGCGATCTCTCAAGGGAAAGCGGAAACTGCGCGGGAGGCGAGTCGCAACGGACGGGACGAGTTTCTGGCACTTTGCAGCTCAGCGTCTGTTGAATATTTGATCGCGTACCCTCCGTGGCTCCCACCGCGCTCATGCACTTCCGAGCCTCTGACCGACTGACGTTGCACGCGTCGCACGTGCGACTCCGACGACCACCCTCTGTCGCGTCCCACCCGTTAACGCATCGATAATCGCTTTTCCATCTACCAAACACGCTTTCGAAGCCCATTTCTGAACGTAGACTGAACATAAACACGATTATTAGAGGTGGTTACAGCGACGGGGGTAGTTAGTTCCAGTGCTTTCTGAGGAATATAAAAATAACCTGCAGGGGGTTGATTTTTCTGCGTTAGATTTATAATAGGGTGATAGATAATTTTTTTTTTAAATTTTACCTCGAGAAAATAAATGAGCCCTGTTATGACAAACAGAGCGAGAATAATGTATAAATTTTTCCCTGCCTTTCGTAGAAAAGGAAAATTTTCTTCTAATAATTCCTCTGGAAAAATCCTCATTCCAATAACTCAAAGAAAATTCTTCCTTAAGTGGCGAATCCCCCAGAACAAGAAATAAAATTCGTGAATAAATAATCCACCCACCGATGAAACAGATCGATCGAGTAGGCGAATTTCCGCGGCCACCAAACGTCGTTTCAATTTCACTCTCATCTCCCTCCGATCGCCTGACTTGGCGGTTTTCGCGAGCGAGCATCCCGCTCCACTTTTCCTGCCGCGCGCGAATCGGGATTAAGAAAATTGGCCCCGCAGAATTGTGGGGCGGGGATTCGGGTATTTGGTTACATCTCGAGTTCGCCCGCGAACTTCCTTGCGCTGGTTCGACACTCCGCAGCTCTTGTTTTATTCAACGAGAGCCCGTTTACCTCTGATAGAGAATTAAGCTGTCTCTACGTCGAACAGCAGACGCTGCTAATTTCCACGCAAACAAAGAAGTTGCTGCGCGAATTCAAGCGATTATAAAAATGAATAGGAACCGATCGATCGCCCCCTCTTTCGGTCTGAATTTAAGAGAGGTGCAGAGTGATATCGAACATTCGATTTCAATCATGATTTCGATAGCTACTCGTTATTTAAACTGAAAAGCTGACGTTTCGATTGGAAACCTGACGATTTTTTCACAGTACTCGCTTTTATCGAATTTTCTATTAGTCGAAAAAATTCGATTGAAAATTCCATATGAGGGAGAGCCGATAAAGTTCACCGTAGTATTATAGGAAAACTACTCGATGGAAAATTTTGGAATTCGCGAGGAATTTCTCCTTCGACGTGCGCTACATCCTGACAGAGGCACAGAGAAATTGATCAGTGATTCGATTTTTCCTTAGTCGAATATATTAAATTTCTAATTAATCGCAAAAATTATACTTCTTATTCGACGCGTCTGGTGAATAAGAAATATCCGAGCAAATTATAATTCGAGCGCGACAACACTCGTGGGCCACCCTTAGGCACGAGGGAGCACGAAGAAAGGGAGACGAGCGCAGGAATGTCGGCGGAGGGAGCAAAGGGGGTGGGAAACGACGGACAGAGAGAATCGTTCCGTGGCTCCGCCGTTAATGAGACCCGTTGTCGCGTGTCTGCACACTTACGGGCAACGACTACTGCGAGAGTCAGTAGACCTCTCTCGTCGAGGTCCGCCAAGTAGACGAAGTACGTATGCGATCCGACCCCCCACTCCAGACGGCCACCAGACCACTTTGTAACCGTCTCGCGTACAAAGTTCCCGACCACCCGGTCGACCTATTCATCGTGCCTTTAACCTCGGAATGTCTTCCTCGAGGGCTTCGTCCCGGGGAACGTGTCGCGAACCTGGTGTATTTTAAGGGTTCTTTTCACCGATCGTTTCGATCACGGATTTCCCACGTCGAGGGTGGCGGAAGAGACTTTGGAAGTCGACTAGTACAACTCGAAATGAATTAATCGACTAGGTAAGCTTTTGTAGGGGGAATCTAGGAAAAGGTTATGGAGAAAAGAATGTTTAAAGCAGAGGAATTAAATAATGCGACGTCTTGGAATTATAAATAGGTGAAATTGGCGAGGTTAGAGTTCCCTATCGTGCTGGAAGCTACAATTCAAACACGAAGAAGAAAAATCTCTATTATCGCTACTCGTTAATTTCGTACATAATGACGTTGTAGGAATACGAAAAAATGTCTACCCGCTCGGAGATTTATTTCCGTCGTCGCCTCTCCAGAGAACAATCCTCTGGTCGATAATAAAGGCTTCTCGCCTCGATCGAAAACTTTTTTCATCTCGCCCGAAGTCTGGTGTCACGGGGGAGGATTCGGTAGCCTCCCCGGTTCCAGGGACGCCCTCGGGCGGAGAAACCGCATTATTCGGGAGCATCGACGGACGTAAGTGTTGACAGATAAGTGAAAGAGGCTCCCGTGCCTCGCTGGTAAACGGAATCAATGCTGAAAGGAAAACGCCGAACTCCCGCAGCGTTTTAATCAATCTCCTTCTCGCGCTCCTTCTCCCTTCAACCTCTCACCCCCTCCTCCTAACCGCGTTTATCGGTTCCCCCGACGACGTCCCCATCCCCCGTACCCCGACTGACCGCATCCCTCGACTTCCGTCTCCGCGTCTGCTAGAAAGCAGCCTGTTTCGTATCTGCGAGCCTGGACGCGACTCGAAGAGCCTCTCCGCGATACAGGATCGGTCACTCCGACGAAACTCGTATCTCTGGGCCTCGCCAGCTTGTAGTTTGTATAGCTTCGGCGATCTTGATGCGACAGAATGGTTGGGGAGGCAGGAAGGGCTGGTGGATCGCGATAGGTCGACCGGGGGTTGATGGACAGACGATGAGAGAGTTAGAACTGCAGTCTAGGATTTAGGACTCTAGGATTTTTGTTAAGGTTTGTTTTGGTATCGGAGCCTGTGGATTGGTATAAGTTTCGGACTTAGATTTGTTTGAACGTCTAAGGAGTAAAAAATTCAAAGAACGTCTTAAATTTCGGGCGTGAATAGTACATTGCCTTGTATACAAGGTGAGGGAAGGTTTGATCGTCTAAAGAGAAAACAGAACCAAAGAACGTATTTTAGTAACTTGATAAAAACACAGATTCTCTCAGGCTGACTTTCGACGCAGCCTGAGGGCCCGCGTCACGCCCTTCGCGGATTAGGGAACGTCTTTTATTTATTCGTTGCATCCGTCCGCGAGGCGCGAACACGTCGACATGCCAACGAGAGGCGAAAAAGAAGAAAGTAGGCGGGTTATGGCGGGGAAAGACGAGACGGCTGGCTTTCACGACGGATAATGGGATGTTTTATGCCGAGGGAAACGATACCCCGGTCACAATGTGTCCACGGACAGGCTGATAAATATTCAGCCTCGTCATTCTCTCCCTGGCTGAGAAACAACTCCGCGTTCCCTGATCGATCACCGTCGAAACGAACCAAGCCCCCGGAAAATGACTCGGGGGCAATAGAAGAAAGCTGTCATAGCCGCAGTAATTTTTCAGTGTGGCCAAACGTGCCTGGCGGTTGGCCAGAGCTCGACTCCCTCGTTAGTCGGGCATCTTCCGACCCAATTTAATTTCCACCGACGATTTCGACCATCCCACACGCCCGCCAGGGAACGATCAAAGGTGCCCCAATTTCGGGGACAAGTTTTCTGCGGAGGAGAGTCACCTAATCGGAATTTCCTGGGCTCTCGAGGACGTCTTATCGTAAAGAATTAGAGTCAGTTCAGCGCAGAGTACTCGAGAGTTCTGTGGCCTCAACGCTTGTAGACTCTCGAGTCCTGGGACCACTGAACAGAGTTGCTTTTTTCCTAGCTAACTATTTGTTGCTCGGTTGATCGAGGATGGGTAGTTCTTTATTTATTCTAGTATTCTAGGTTGCTCCAATCCCCTCCCCTCCCCCTAGTCGGGGACGCCACCCCACCCCATATCCTAAATATTTCTTAACCTTAGAGTTTAACACCTTTACCTAACCTCCTCCTAATCCTAACTCAGCACTACTGACCCTGCAATCGATCACGATCTACGATCCTCAGTGTCGCGATCATCCTCTGCGATCGAAGGCTAGTGAAAATTTGACACCTTCTACAATCAACAATGAGATAATAATTTTTACCCTCGTCATGGCTGAAGGGAGGATAAAAAGCGAGCCAAGCCTCGCGCGGCCCCCCCGTCCGTCCTTTTTAACGTCGCGGGTAGAGAACTTCTTGAAAGCAATTAATTTAGTCCCGTGAGGGAGGAACGTCTCCGACTAATTCGAGACAACTCTCCTGGCTGCTTTACGAAACGGGTAACGAAGTTACGATTCCCTGAAGTTCCCCACGCCACGCGCGAACTCCCGTAACGCGCAACGGCCGAACGATAACTTTGAACGTCCGGTGGGAAAATGGAAAACGGACAAGAAAAATCATCCTGGAGGGGGAAAGTTGCCTCAAAGCCGCCACGCGTTGTTTGCTAATTTCCTAGTTACCTGGCCATTCCTGGGAGGCTCGGTTTCGGCTCCTGCAGGCTCGCTGGTCATCGCGCAGAATTCTGAGAGGTGTACTCCTTCAGCGCCAGGCACTCTAGGGAGAAATCAAGGGGACTGTGTTTAGAATTACACGGGGCTTGCGTTGAATGTTGCGAAGAACTTACGGTACTATATGTATTTTGAAAAGTAAATCTCATTTGCATCAATTGCATTAGACACGATAAAATATTACGTACCCTACATGAACATCATACATTTCCTTTTAATAAAGCACATAGGCGTACCACGTGTACATTTGGATCATTAGGACAGAGTCAATGAAAGACACTTCTTCCGCGAACTATACTTTCGCAAAATAGTTATACAATTCCCAATTTTATAGAGTAATTGCACCCCTCAATCGTGGATTTCCGTCACCAAGAAAAATTGCGTAAATAAATTTCCGCTCCCTGATATTAATTTCTCACCCTGATCATGATTCTCCACCACCAAGAAAGATACATCTACTATTTTTAGGTGTCCTTTCACAGAAATCTTCCTAAACACTTAGGTGTCCCGTTAAGTAGCCCTTTCAATCCTGACCGAAAGCCCTCCTTTCCCCCGGATCTTCTGGTCCCTTTCGGGAGTGCCTGCTGTCGACGTATAATTTAACCGCTGCCCATCTGTTGACAGAACCGTGGACGTTTCCCGAGGAAACGTTCGCACGGATTATCGGTGTTTTGACGCGACGTCCAAGGGAAGAAAACCGATGCGCCGCGCGAGATAAAGCGGAGGCTCGACGAGTGAAACGGTACACACGGCTGGACCGTCGAGAACGCGGACACTATCTCCGGACAAGATCGGACACGGACTGTCTCCACGGCGGGGACTGCGAAGTCCTGCTGACACGTGAAATCAGATGGATACGCGGCTGGAGTAGTCGTCGCCTTCCATTTTCCCCTGTCGCGTTCGCACCTTCCCCTTTCGCGGCCGCCCTTATCCTCGCACGGGATCTAGCGTTAGTTATCGCGGGTTTCATGCGTCTCGAGATCGTAATTCCGCCACCACTTTTAGCCCGGAGACTTTTATGCGTCTGCGAGTTATCTACCTTTAGGGGTCGTTTCTTTTTAAAAGACCTGCGTTATCCCTGGAGCGAGAATGGTAGATTGTAAAGGATCCTGGGGGTGTATCTCAGGTTGGAGAGGTGTTTTAGATTCGGGAAGCGTGACGTCTTTGCTTTCGAAGAGGATTGGATTTGAATTCGGCGAGGTTTGGAGGTCAGAGAGCCACTGGGAGTATAGTGGGAGCGCAGTAGGTCTTTAGGCAAACGTTCCTCGGAGTCCAAGGCGAGGAAACGAATGTGCGTTCGCGTGTCTCGAAGGCTACGTGTGGTATCTCCCGATCTCAAAAGTCGGACCCTCGTGTAAGAGGTATTAATTCGTTGGCACGTAATTCACTCTGACTCGGGCAGGATCTTTAGCATCTGTGTCTCATCTCGGAGCCTTAACCGAGATTTCTCAAGTTGCACAAACAAAAATCTTTAAAAGTTTTTTTCTGAAAAACAACGTTGTCAGTTAATTCCTTTCGCTGGGAATCTAACAATTCATCTAACAATCTATTTATACCAAAACTAGAATTTAAGTTAATCTCCGAACACCGAACCCTCCAATTTCCATGATTTTCTAAATATTATTCCACTCGATGTCAAAAGCAACCTGGAGCACGTCGCTTTCGCGACGACCTCGAAGTCGCAACCGATCAGAAATTTTCTTCGACATACACCACGTCGCTGGCCACATGGGGATCGAAAATGGCAGCTTTGTTCGAGCCACGAGCACGTCTTTATTAATGACTGGCGAGAGATCGGTGCATTTGGCGCAGCTATTACTCATCGGGAGTTCGCCGCGCGATCCGAGCAGCGGAACGATGAAAGGAGAAAGAACGAGCCGAGAGAGATATGGAAAATGTGTTCCGACAGTGGATACATAATTTCCAGTCGCATTAACGGCCTCGTGCACGCTCATTACCTCGCGCAATCGTATTATTCGAGAGCCAGGCACGAACAAGGCACATTCACCCGTTCGCTCTGCTGGATAATGAATGCTCGATGCGGAGAAGCCTCGACTTTCCCTTAATGCACACCCCCGACTATCCCAATGTTTTTCTTTCGAGGAAAACGCTTCTAGAAACTTTCTTTCATCATCATCCGTCACGATTCCCCCAAGCTTGACTCTCGTACCAATCGTCGAACCACTTACCTCTTATGTAACTTTTTGCGAATGGCAAATATTACGAGAATTCATTCGTTATTATACAGTTACATCGTTGAGCCGTTCCTCGAATATTCGTAATATTAAATTTCAGATTAATTTCCATTCGAATAATTTTGTTCAGTTTGAAAGAAGTAGGCAGCCTGCCTTTCTCGAACATCGCGGATCTTAAATTTCGATCTCCTTACAGGGCAGCACCGGCGCCGATCTTTCGCGGGATCCTCGGATCGATACACCCACGCAGAGCACGGCGCGGTTTATCTCGAACGCCCACGCACGACGATGCCCTGCCTGCTTACGCGTAAATCAAATTTCGCGCTCGGTATTCCCGGCATCGAAAGTCAACATTTTATGTCGCATTCGTGGTCATTTCGCGTCGCGAAGAATCCGCAAGAGGCCGGTCCGAAATTTACAGTATTTTGAGGATTAAAAATATTTTAATACGATTAATTTCAGACGTCGTTTTGTCGATCTGTGTTCCTTAGAAAAACATACTTGTGCAGTCAACTAACTCTACACTGTCAGTTCTCCTTTGATAATAACCACCGCGGGAGCCAGGCTCCTAGCCACCGTAGACACGTATCGAGCTCCTCTCCGAGAAGCGGTGGCCTCAGGTCGCGTTATCGACGATCTCGCGATACGGAGATCCCGGCGTCAATTAACTGCTCGGCGTCTCCGTATCAAACGAGCGACGCCGGCCTAACAAGGTTTTTCGTCGGCCGTGTCCCGTCTCCCGTCCGTGGAAGCCCGGACTCGGCTGATTTAAATAAACCATTACCGGGTGGTATCTTTCATCGGCGTGCCCACACCTCCGTCGCCTTCTGACACTCGTCCTTCGTGGACTCCGGTGTATGAGCGAGAATAAGAATAAGTCGAAGGACGAGGATCGTCGCGACGCGACGGGGAACGGTGGACCCAGGTACCGATGGATAAAAAATAAACGACGACTTCGGAGACGAAAAAGGGTTTAAAAAAAAAGGAAAAAGAAAAAAAGAAGGATACGCGAGGGATGAAGAGGAAGGACGACGAGGATGCGGGCAGCAGCACCTGCGGGAGAAGCGACATCCTTGGAAGCTGCTCGCAACGGGAATACGGGCTGCCAACCGCGACATAAACGCTAACGACTGATCGGCGCGACCGATAGAGCCTGTTAGCCAAACGCCATGCTCCTTATAGAAAACGAATATGTTCGCGGTTCGGTTCTGTTAACGTTCGCCCCGCGCTCGCCCGAGAACTCCCGCTGATATCTGTGTTCGTCCCGCTCCCGTGCCACCGGCCTCGGTTATAGGTGGTACACACGTCGTGTAACGTCGGATATTCATCTTCGTGGCCTTTGTTCGATCAGCATTGTTCGTCCTCGTGCACCCACACAGGGACAAGCCTCGTCCTGGAACCGTACGACGGATCACCGCTACCGATAGCCGAGCGCCTGTCAATTTAGGAAACGTTTTATGGGACACGCCGTGACGCGGCCTTGTCTGGACGCTCGCGATCATCCCTTGGCTGGGTGTGTATATGGAACACGGAGGTCGTGTTAAGGGACTTGCTGGGAAATCTCGACGTTCTATACGAGGGTGGATCGTGTTCGGAAGCTCGCGATTTGTGGCGTAGCCTGTCAAATTTCGATTCTAGTAACAATTAATGCAAGCCTAGTTCATCGTTCGTTTGCAACAAGTCGTTACAGGTTCGCCATGAACGCGAAATGTGCGAGACACTGTTTCTAAAGTTCATGCAATTCCTTCTTTCTAGTAAGTAAGAGCCCGAGAACCATACTCTCGAGCCATAGTCTCCAAACCTCGACATACAGACAGTCTCATAAATATTTACACCTTCCGTGCCTATCAAAGAAATCTGCTTAAATGATAGGTTCGATGTTTCCAAATAAATGTTTCATTGTAAATACATGGATAAACTTTACACTTGTGTATACATGCAATGAAAAATTTAGTTCGAATTCTGAAAACCTTAGTGTCCGAGTTACAATTTAGTTAAAATGTAACACATTACAGAACAACCTGAGTCTCCTTGATATCCTGACCAATTACGTGGACACTTCCTTAGTAAAAATAAATATCTAATAAAAGTTAATATAACACTCGAAACATTTAATATTATTAAATGTTAAATATTATTAAATGTTAAATACACATCCAACATAGAATTCAGCAACAAGAGTTGTATAGTGAACTATTCCTAAACTATATGCCACTCAACTATTCCCAGAAACAGTAAACCTACCCTAACCGTACCTATCTCCCGAGCTACACCCAGAAGTAGCCGAAAGTTCCTGGAGCAGGTCCCGATCGTTCTGTCGGCCTCGCGCAAACGTCATCTCGAGGATCGCGAGAACGAAGGAAGAAACGGGGACGGGTCTCGAAGCTGGCCCTCCGGGCTGCGGAGATTACCATTCAATGGATGATCCATCAGGCCTCGGGGCCGTCACTAAATCACGTGGCACGCAACAACACGCCCGGCGCGTATCCAGCCCGCTCATATAATATACGCGTCCCTTCGCGATGGAGCGCGCGGAAGGGCCATCCTCGCGCGTACACGCGCGTGTACCTACGCGCGGTGCGTGCACGCCTTCGAGTCTCGTCGAGTTTCACGCACGCGGGATTTATACACGGCTCGGTTACGCCCAAAGTTTGTTCAACGACGCGTTCCTCCTGGATTACCGAGTTGGAGCGCACTGGCAGGGTGCTCGGGGATTCGAGAGGGCGATATATAAATAATAGGCTTAATAGATAGTTGCCTAAATGTTCAGACCTACAACTATTACGCTTTAAATAGAGAGCTTGTAATTAATGTATTCATTGAAACTCTGAATTTTGTAGCGGTGTAAAAATAAAATTGTAGTATTTTAATTAATAGTAGGTTGTGTTTGAAAAAAATATTCGTCAGATGTAATTATACTACATGCGTACCATTGAAATGTATATTACGAGTAGACCTGAACTAGCATTATAATAAAGGGTATTAAATTCGATGTATTCTAAATGTAGAACAAGTATGTCGCGTAAGTATAATGCTTAAAAAGATGCTACGATTTCATTAAAATCTTCTTTATGAAAATAGAATTATTCCTTGCCTAGTCTCTCACGATTCACATATCGTAGGACCTAATCTTAGAACACGATTTTTGTGTTAGCCCCTTTCCCAACCTCCATAAGCGCCAACCAACTCTAATTTACTCGACTGTTTTAGCCTGATTATCCCTCTCCCTAATCGCTACATTCCTATTTTAAAATTACGTATCATACACTCGCTCACCTTATTCCACTTCCACGACGAGAAACGCCGGTGGCTCCGTGTGCATGTGTCGACGTCCTTCGTGCGAGTGTGAGGTCGTTTCGAGTGGGAATCGAGCCGCGACGGTAAGCCCCGAAGATAATCCTTCGAACGAGCTCGTTTCTTATTTATTTCCGGAGACGGTGTCGTCCCCACCCCTTCGGCACGGTTTCCACGAAATCGCGCGAGGCCCGCGGTGTATCTCTGTAAATATATCGATTGCCGTTCGCGGACGCGGCTTGTAATTAGGGGAATAGATCGCCCCGAGTGACGCAGCCGGCCGTAAGTCAACGACGAAGGGGCGGTATCTCGAATTCGAAATTTTCGGAGGCGTGGAGGCGAGCCGGGAACCCCGAAATTTTCACCGATCCCAGCACCCCGAGAGAAACGAATCGCTCCCATCGCGAGACACCGGAGGCGGTGCGTTTCGATGGCAATTAATACTTTCGACCGTTGCGCGATTCGGGTTGTCGAACTTTCTCGAATCGGGGATCCGAGAGGACAGCGGCTGCGAACGCTCCTCGAATTCGTGATGAAACTTTTAGGGAGGGATTTGTCGAAATGATTTATTGGGAATGAATGGAGGATGGCTTCGACGTCTCCGCAGGCCCTGCAATTGCGAAATCACCGCTGTTAATTTACCGTTGAAAAGCATCGACCATCCACTGACGGGAAGATCCTCCTGGAACAACTGTACCTCTCACATGTTGAGACTTTTTTGTGGTATATCCATGGTAACCTGGATGAACCTGGAAGTCGAATCATGATGTTACGTAGAACATCCCTTTCCGATAAGCATTTTTTTAAATTTGATATAGGAGAATCTATTTCTTGCTGATATCAAGAATTGAGCCGTTCATTGCACAAATCTATAAACTCCATAAAACAAAAAGTTGAAGAATGCGATGAAATAATGTACATCGTTTTTTTAAGATTCCCTTTACAATATAAATTCAAATAAATATCGAAAAAAGTTCTTTCGGGAAAGTTAAACATTTGTGACTATACCAAATGCGTTACCACTTAAATTTCAGATTTCTCAAAAAGTGGAGTTGATCGATTTGTGCAGTGAACGGCTCAATTATCATAGACTAACAACTCCAGCTACCCAGAATCTTCTATCGCTCTAGAAAATCCATAAAAACTCGTACCTATTATTTGCATATCAGCTATCCATGCGAAGTTATCCCGTCATCTCTTAAACAGACTCTGCCGCTGCATAACGAGGTAAAATTCAGCTTACGATCTCTCCCTCTGTCATCGAGCAGCCACGCAATGAGCAATCAGGGTCAAGAGCTCGTCCCGCGGACGACACGCGCGTTGTTCGTCGAAGAGGGTTTGACTCGCGTGGACCTGCAATCAGAACTAATATCAGTGTCTGACAAACGGCTGTGGAAGGTGGTGACGCTGAAAGCACACGGAGGATGGGCAAAGCCGCCGCGAGAATGCGATTCGATACCAAATTGCGGGGCTCTCAAAATTCATGACGATTTATACGCATTGTATGCCGGGACGCAGTGGGCGTGCGTGTTTGCGCTCGCGGCCTTTCGTTCGACGCATCCTCGTATATTAATTGCTCGCAACGCTCTCTGCTCGGCGCGCCTGTGTGTCACCGAAAAGTCGTGGACAAGTTGGCCAACTTGGAGAGATTTTAAAAATCCGGTGATTAGAACGCGATATTTTATCAGAGGGTACGTATCGAGGTCGACTTTGAGCATTTCATTTTGTAAAATCGAAAGTCATTCGTAGTAGTAGAAAAGAAGCGTCAGTTTTCGGTGAAAAGAATGAAACTGTACGCGATGCAACCTTGTCATTATTTCCTGAGGATCTACCGTCTTCCAAATGTCCCCGACGTCTTCCGAAAATTTATTTTACGCATGGATACCAACAGTAAAACAATGCCCTCGGCCACCATCATAAATTCGGTTGGCAACGAGCGAGCAATTAATTAATTTGTCCTACCTATCCTGCATAACAGTACGCTGGGTAAATATTTTCCAAGAGAATTTCAGATTCAAATTTACACTGCGCTTACGGTCGACGTCCCGATTCGCGAGCTTCGGCGTTGACCAACAACCACAACGAGCTTTGTCTCAATTCCCCAGGTCGATTGTTTCGATATTCACGGGACGTTGGTTTAATAACGCGACGCGAAGCGACACGTTAAGACCGTATCGATGACGCTATCGAGTTCCCTTCGTTTCGCGACGCGGTACAAGCGAACGCGAGAGGGCATCGATTAAAAAGTCGTGTCGCATTATGCGGGACCCGAGATGAAGAGGGGCCAAGGGGTGGCCTGACGTCTGTTTCGTGTCGTCGAGCAATTGTGACGTAAACGCGTCGTTTTGCGATGCCTTCGGGATCGATTTTCTTGAGCCACTCGGTGATTTAAAATCGAGCACAGTCGCAGCCACTTGCGGTCACTACAGTTGCTGATTGTGGGCTTCGCGAGGGATCGATATGCCACTTTGTGAAACGTATTTCATATTGTGTATAAGTATCGAGGTTGAATACATCTCGTAAGTACACCTGCGTAAGTCACCTCCCCGTGACTTTTATGTAACATGGATATCAGGCCTTTGGAGTATTGATAATTTTATAGTGATTAGATTACTTACGAGTTGAATCGCAATTTTCGGAGAAGATGGACTCTGTTCCACAAGAATTCTTTTCTCAACTCGACACTGCAATTCGATCGAGATTAATTCACCATCTGGCTAATTCGTCTCGTCCATCATTTTTTATATCATTGGCTCGGGGCATATTCTGCCAAAATCCCTTTTTACTCTCAGCAGCCCCCTCTAGGACGCAATTACACCCCCCGTGACCGCGATCCGGAGTTGTTTCGAGATATAATTTCCAGAATTTCTTCCACTGAAATCGTTAACCCAGGTCGGCAACCGTTCTTTTCGCCAGAGCCACGTAAATTCCGCGTGTTTTCCGAGGGAGGTCCAAGTTGCCGCAGTTCCGCTTCTTCGACGGGCCAGGACTCCCCCAGCGATAAATACAGGAACTTTCTGGGCGCTGTGCTTCGATTTACAAGTTCTCAGCTGTGGAAAAATGAAAGCGACTGAAACTTCTGATACGTCCGTGCATAAATAATTCGACTACGTTCGAAAACTGCATGCCCTTTAGTAAACAAACATTCGCCGCTTCCATTTCGGAGGCAGGTCGAGGTTTGTGTGAACGGCAGACAGAGAAGTCAAAGCGTTATTTAATACGACGAAAGCATCGACCATAATTTTTCCCTCCGTTGATGAACGCTCAGCGTAATCGCATAAATACTAGCCTTCGTACCGAAATCTGATGATAAATCAACGCGAACCTGGCAGCCCTCTGGAATGGACCGCGGGTTCAACCTACAGGTGGCTATATCTGTGCTTCACACGTGTATTAAATATACACAGTGTGCCATGTTGGAAGCGCGGCAACACACGCGTGCGAGTTGAGCAAGAAGCGAACGTAGAGGGGTGGCTGCGTGCGATATCGAGCGATTATGGGAAAAAGGTGATGTACGAGGATGTAGGGGACGTTTATACTCTTTTGTGTCCAACTTACTTCGGAAGGAAGCTTCGAAAAATTTTTGTAAGATTCAAGCTCAGACTTTGTTAGTCTATATCCATATGCAACGCATCGTTAAACCTCCCTTCATAAAATTCCCGTGGCTCAAAGAATCCTGCTTCCAGAGTCACGCTACAGATTAAAACGAACCACCCTATAGGTGGGCGTACATAACGCGCACAGCCAGCCGTATAATACAGTCGAGCCATCCGCGCGAAGGAGAGACACTCCATCTATCATCCTGATCTCATCCGGCGGCTTAGGCGACCCCGATACGTCATTTTCCAAATCTCGAGCCATCGTGGCTCGAGATTCTTGGATCGACATGGTTGCGCGAGGGTGAAAGCCACGACGGAAGAGGAAAGTCGGGAAGCACCGACATCCGCGGTGAAAATAAACCCTGCGACCGGGGGCTCAATTTCGCGACGCACCGACGCATTTTTCCTGCCCATCAAAACCGACGACCCGTTGTTGTCTGCGTCTTGGATGCCGGCCTACGGACAAACGGTTGCCGGGGAATCACCACGCGCGAGAACATCTTCTCTTTCTCTTGGCGAAAGTACACTACGAGATGGGAATTCAACCCTTTGCAATCCAAGAATTTTTTCAAGGCGACTTTGGTGCTTCCTCTGAGGATACAAGATGTGGAAATATTTATTTCCTGCTCGGGAGATATTTATTAATCATCCCAGATGAGATTTTATTTGTTCGAATGGAGAAGTAGTGAAGGTTTCGAGATAAGTATTAGGCGAGGCTCGAGAAAATTGGAGGAATTCAACTGTGGTATCACTTACGAGGATTCAAGATTTGGAAGGTATGTATTCGTTGAATCTCGATAAAATTGAAGACGAAACTTCGTGCTTCTCAGTGAACAAGCCCGATATAACAAATTTCTTCCTCCGATCATTCTCTGTGCGTGCATACATCTCGTACTCTTGTCTAATCGCTCTTAAATTTCTTATGCGTCACTTTCTCGCATCCCAAGCGTACCTACGTGTCTGGAGAGGAGTCCGCGACAAAGATGTCGAGTCTCGGACCACCCCAGGGTCCAGCCATTCCAGGGACGAGACTCTTTAAACAAATTCCTCGTCGCGAGTAAAGAAATGATATATTCCCGGCGATAACTCTCGAGGGTTGGGCGAGGTGAGCGTATGAGACGCCTCGAACGACTGGGAAGAAATATACGAGGGCACCGGAGCGAATCGGACGAGGCGAATTACGAACGTCGTCGCCGCGGAGAGACTAATAGAGACCTCGCGGAGGTACACGCTAGACGGAACGCGTTAACATATCGGTGTCGCTGCCTAACTCGCGTGTTTCTCGGTATTATAAGACGCGACCACGCGTGTTTGTTTTCTGCACGAACGCTCGCGTGGCGCGACGTTCTGGCTTGTACGCTCCGGCATCGCGTCATCTTGTCGCTTTGTTGAAATCGATCCACGTCGAGACAATGCTGCACTCGCGTCTCAAGGGTCAGAGTAATCGACTCTAGGGTTTCCTAATTTTTATTAGATGGAAATGCTGCGTGTACTTATGAATGGAACGGCCAGGTGCGAATTAAGAAGAGGGTTCACTCTTCGCGGGGACAGAGTTGCAATTTTAATAAATAGTTGAGGAAATAGTTCTTCAGGTCAATGAATCGAATAGTAATTGCTTAGAATATCTTCGTTAGTAACAGGGAATATTCTGACGGACCAAGGAACCCTCTCTTTACTCGCAGAGAAGACCTCTTTCTAATCCTCAAGCAAGAACATCCCAAGCAAATGAAGCCTAGCACGATTCACCTACTAATTCTACACACAAAATATCGACTTATATAATAAATACTGCAATCTCGTTTAATCTGTCGCTAATTTCCCCACGCCTTGTCCCGATCGCTCCCAGCATCAACTTCCTCCAACGTAACCCTGATACGAATTAAAGTGGCGTCATCGGAATTGTGTGATTACGAGTCGGCCAGTAGAGATACGAATGGCGCGAGGTGTCCGAAGGAAACGTCCACGATGAGGTCGTCATCTTCGACGCGAGTTTGTTATCCGTCCAGTCATCCCGGCTGAATACACCTTAAGATTCCAGCGGAGTCGTCCCGTGTTTCTCTCGCCCAGAGGTCGGTAATTACACGGCGGACAGGTTAGAGGAACGAGTTATGACGTTCGAACGAGCACGGTGTCTTATGGGAGTGGGTAGTAACTTGACCGAGGCATTAAGAGGATCTCCCGTGGCGAGCGTGCATACATTACGTTTATTCTCGTCTTTTTCTGACGACGCACCACACGTCCCGGAGAAAAACGGTACCGGCTCGATTAGCCGCGCCGCCGATGATGTACGACACTCTTACCACAGGAAAGAGTACGCGGAGTTGAGCCCGAGCCAACCATAGTCAGCAGGTTTTCTGTCCCTCGATAAAAGTAGCAACGTTCCTGCGATAATACTCGGTTTCGGTGTTTCGCCGCGGTGTACAGATCGTTTCGGCTATTTCAAGCGAGGTTGCTTGGAATTAACCCTTTCAGACCTGAATTACTTCTTCTTCTCGTACTAATGTAATTTCATTTTTAGGGTCAATTCGGACTAAAATTAGTATGGGAAAAATAAACAACAAAATTCTAGCAGCGTAGTTTTCGAGGAAAATTGGTCTTTGATAGTGACTATAATTTTTAAATTTTGTGTCCTTAATTATGGACGCTGGGTCTGAAAGGGTTAATTAGAAAATACATTATTCAAGGCGGAGGGATATCCTCCAGCACTCCATTGTGTAGCGAAAATAATTTGAGGCTCTCTGTTTGAGAGAAAATGAAATTCATGGAGGTTTCCGTGGTACTGGTTTGTATTTCGGTGTAGAGTGGAAGAATTTTTCCTTGGATGGCCTAGAAGTGGACCTGGGGAAAGCGATAAGTTAGTTAGAGGGTAATTTAGATTGATGAGTGCATTAAGAGGGCACAGCGAAATGGGGAGCTTCGAGTGTTTGGTGGCTCCACCCAGTCTCTATAGTAACTCATCGACGATTTTTAGCTCCTCTTCTAAATTGATGAGGCTCGACCTATTAAATGCGATTTAGTGGAATATTTATGTACGGTAATTCCATGCTGGGAGATATGTTTATCACGAAACAATTATTCGTCGAATTCTAAGTAAACAACGTTTTAACAAGTCTGCCATTTTGAATGCAAATCAACTATGAAATAAACAAAAATATTTGTATGTTCCCTAAATAATGCATACTCGTATACCAAAAGCTGAAACTCATGGGATATATACTTCCACCCCAATTAATTTCTAAAAGACGACTACCCTACGTTTCCAAGGTGGAGTAACAACTTCCTGTTCCAACATATTTGTTCCGAGTATTTCAATCGTCCCCACCCTGGGTCCTCGTTCCGCGGAATCGACACGCGTCGAAGAGCATCCCCAACTGTCCTTGGACGACACGGAAGAGTCGATGACGAAGTGTGATTACTTTGCCTGCGGGGGTTACTCACCGTGGCGAACAGTGGCTGTCATTCTCATCTCGTTTGCTGGAGGTCTTCAGAAAATAAAAAAAAAGGAGCAAACGTGCCCATCCAACGGATCGTTTCAGTCTCGTTTACGCCCTTCCTCGATACCTGGTCGCCTCGAATTCCAAGGGACGAACACCGGGACAACTTCCTTTCAGCTACTCAATTTTCCCTTCTTTACAACGGCTTCGCTAAAGAGCTTCCACGTTGATGGACTTCCGTCGCGATTCATTAATAATTTTAACAAGAAACCTGGATGGGAAGGACCAGTTTGCCCGGCTGGACCCTCCCTCCCCCGTGTTTCGGTCCAGGTGGACTCGAGCGAACGATCTTCAGCCCCCGATTATCGCTTCTCGTTCATTTCCTCCGAGTTCTGCAGCGACGAGGCTCTTTACACGTGCTGTCTCGACGCGATAGATCCTCCGCCACCACCGGCGAAGCTTTCTTTTCACTCCGTGGACGCCCTCGTTCCTCCTCCCGAACTTCTGCTGGAAAGAAAGCGGCGAATTTCATCGACAGACGCATCCATGCGCGAACCTTCGCGTCTCAAGATAGACGTCCAATATTTCACCGTCTAAACTTTCCCCGTAAATGCTTCGGTTTTATATTGTATACGTTATATATATATATGTCGCGTATATTATGTGCTGAAAGTTGGAGCATCCGAGGCTACGCAGTTTTCCTGTATGGGACTTTGTTGGGTGTTGCTAGACCCTCTACCAGGTAGGAACACCAGGGGTGATCATTGATCATTTAGACCCGATGAAAAACTACTTTTGGTCAGAGTTAGGTCGCCGATGCTTCGTGTCAAAGATCATCTATTTCTGGAGTCAATTTTCATGTCAACGACATTGCACTGCTGTTATCCTCGAGATTAAATTTTGTTGAACACCCTTTCGTGCGTCAAAAATTGGCCCAAAATGATCTGGGCGTCTCTTTCTGTTCGCAAAGGACGTAAATTCGTTTCACAGCTCTCAAAGAGTCCCTGAGCAACGGCATATTTATCCCCGAGCTTTGAAACCAAAGCATTCGCTCTCCTAGCGAAAGATTGCTCGACAACGAAGCGATAATTGGCCGGGCTGCTTTCGCTAGAACATATAGGCACTGTTAATCGGTGAAATCGATCGAGAGCGAGCACGACCGGTCCGGCGATTCGCGATCAAAGGAAAAAGTGGCGGTCGGGGCGGCGTTGTGTATCGACCCACAGAAAAAAGTCGACGACGACGGCGTCGGTGCGCCTTCTGGGTGACTCGGCGATCCGCGGCGCTCGTAGATCAGTCCAGTCGCGCTCATAAATCGTGATTAAATCGGCCGAGCCTCGTAAATATCGTCCCGCGAAGATCGCCGACCGGGAGACCGAGGACGAAGGGCGGAACTGCGAAATCATGGGTGGAAAGTGAATCCAGAACCAGCCAGGAAATCGGAGAAATGTGTCTGGCCGAGATTGCGTCGAGTATCGCCGTAATCTCCACGAGTTCTTTTCCTCGGACGGGAGTTGCTTATGGGAGGGCTTCGAGGTGTCCGAGGAGGAATAACGAGAAGGAATGCTTTTCGGACCCGAGGCGAGGATTAATTACTGATTGCTACGTTTTGCTCCTTATATTTGACGCGTATAGAGATCTGGGAAATTCAATTCTGAGATATAGGTGGCTTTGAAATTTTAGGTGCTTCAACTACCAAGCTCCCACTACCGTCTCCTACATTTCACCAAAATCTAACCTCGATCGAACTCGGATAATAAAAATAAGTAACGACAGTCCCAGCGTGCAAGCTATTATCCCTGGAGGTGGCGGATCTGACAAATAAAAGGCCACCCGGCAGAGTCGTCTACGAAACCATGGAATCCCATAGGCTCCGCGGAGGATGCATCATCAGATTGTCCACGTTGCTGAAAGGTGTTACTCGACAATGCTACCCGCGATAACTGCGAGAGTCGAAGAATGCCGCGGCGTCCTCTCCTGCGGGACGGTAATTCAAAACCGGCCCCGTAAACGGGGAACGACTCCAAGACAAAGAGAACTCGCGATTGACGCGAGCGGAGAAACAAAGGACAGCGGGAAGAGAACCCAGGGGTGGGGAAAAAGAGGACGGAGGGGGGAGGAGGAAGAAGCAAAAAGGCGTTCGCGCGTCCGCGCCATGGAACGCCGCCAGCAGGAGGCTGTCACGTGCAATTATCCCGTCTTGGCGGGTTCAAAGGCAGCGTGAGAGACCCTCCGGGGTATAAAAGTGTTACAAAGGTGGTAAACGCCGATGAGGGAGTATGACGCGACCCAGATCGAACCACCGTGGAGAAATATGGAGATCGTGCCTCTCCATGCTCCGATTATCCGTGGAATTGGACAGCGATGGGTACACTTTGTAGACTTCGTGCTGGCGTTCTAAATTTTTTTAATCAATCCGGAAGACTTGCAGCAGAATTTCGCTATAAAAATTGCGAGGGAACGTCGACGATCCGATGGAAATTAACACTTCGTCTGGCATGGAATCTGGATTAATAAATACCAATGGCAACAATTCGTTTTTAAGTCGTAGAGTGTTTCTAAATAGGTAGCCGAAGCGTCGACAGGTACCCACCACGCCGGAAGTCAGTAAATGACACGGTAGGAAGGACAGCGTAAGCCTACTGCGACCTTATCAAAATTATTAGAAGAAAACGAGACCTTTTAGCGATGCAAAGGTGAGCTGCTCGAGAGGCTGAAAACTTCCACGGCAAAGATCAAACAGGATCTTCGGAGCCGACGTCGTGCCCGTTGACCCGCGAAATCCACAACGAATAACTCCTGGCAGGTTGTCGATGTCGCGAAGGCCTCCAAGAAGCAGGCTTTTATTCCGTCGGAGTCGCGGGGTATCGAGGGGTCGACGGAGATTGCGTCCATAGTCTAAGGTCTAAGGCCTCTGATTGACAGGGCAGCTACACGCCGATGATACCCGCCCGTGTCTGAGCTCTGACTTCCATTTCACGCCACTCTGCCTCCGTCTGTCGCCCTGCTTTTCCACCGTTTCGCGAATCCTCCATGAATGCAAGCTTCGAGTTCCTCGGGTTCGAAATTCAGCCTCTCTTCGCAGCTCCGGGCTTCTTCGAATTGGTTTAATTAAATTCAGAGGAGATTCTTTTAGAAATTCTTAGTTCGTGTTTTAATTAATAAGATTTTTTTTTTCGAGAAGCCTTCCTGAAGAGGAGCGTATCATTAGGTCGTTAACTCTTTCGGACCTGTTATCCACGATTGAGGACACAAAATTTACTACTACTATTAAATTACATTAGTACGAGAAAAAAAAAGTAATTCAGGTCTGAAAGGGTTAAGAAATTGAAACGCATCTATCTTCTGCATCACAAGATGTAAAACAGTGCGAGCAAATAATATACCCCTGTGCACGTTCAAAAGTTAAACAACGGGAGGAAAGTAGGACGAGTGAATCCTGCAGAAATTCCAGGTGGCAGAGCGACCGTGTAGATAAATGTAATAACTCAGAGTACAAGTACATTAAACTGATTAAACGAATGAAAAGTGTTTCATTAATAACGTGGGAGTTAAAGCCATGAAACGAGTGGTACAGTAAATATCGCAGAAATAAGTGACAAGAGAATTCTTCCGTAAAGGTTTCTGTGATTCAAGAAAGTATCATGGAATCTCCAATAGTACAATTACACGAATCCCGAAGAATAACGAGTCTTAATCTCGAGGTAGAAAGTAGAAAAACTAATATTCTAAACATACTCAACCATTCATCACCCTAAATCGCGAAAGCCACGATCACAGATCGCCCCAGATTCCCAAGAATCAAACTTCCCCGTTTACGATAAAATTCATGGAAAGTTTGCAACTACGAGCTCCCTCCGAACTTTCCACCAATTATAAACACTGCGGAAACCTAGTATCGACGTTCATGCGCGATTCGCGCGAGATTTCATTAAGCGATCGAGCATCCCCCGCTGTGTAATACTTCAGCCTCACGGTTTACGCCGGATTAATATTGAATTTATGACCGAACTTCATCGTTATTGAACCCTCCCGACCCAAGAAACTTCCAGTCGGTTACAGCTGCACCGTAAAACTCGCGACGTGGCTCGAAAACTCGAGAGGATCGCGGGATAATCATCGAAAGATCGAGGACGATCCCGTCCCAATTTTTTCGCGAGTAAAAACGATGTTACTGTTCGTTTAGCAGTTCGCTGGGAGGGTAGTTCAATTAGGGGGTTCCATTATGAACTTTCAGGAACGGGACGGGCCAGGGAACTGGAAAACGCGGCTGATTTTTAATGCATTTGCGAGCATCTCGTGGCAAACCCATAAACAAAACCGCGTAAAAAGACAGCGGTGTCGGGTATTTATGCTGGCCGACAAAATGGACCTTCATGTTTTATTTATTTTTCCGGGGAACCGTGCGTTTTGAGTGTAGAGTGTGCGTTCTAGTGCAAGGCTACTACTCGGAATTTTCTGTTACCTCCCGATCGAAAATTGTGAAAAACTTCGCGCTCGAAAGGCGCACGTTCTCCAGGCGAGACCAGACGAAAATATTGATCCCGGCATCCGTCATCGGTTAATCGAAGGAAATTTCGCCCCGAAGCCCGAGTGGATACGTCGCAGAAATTGAATCCGAGAAAAGGAAGGATCAAGAGGCGCGCGCTCGCGCTGTCGCGCAAAGGGAGCAATTTCTCAAGTGATTACCTTAAAGAAGCTGCGAGATATTCGAGCTATCGCGGTGGCTCGTGGCACTGGCAACCGCCGGAGTGACATTGAGCCTCGTCGCGCAGACGAGAGCCAAAAGGAGCGAGTAAAGAGCCGACCGAATGCTCTCTGCGAATAAGACGACAGGAGCCCAAGAGGGAGACGCAGGTAGAAGAAGAGAAGGAAGCCCCGGTTCCCGGAGGAAATTGAAAAATCCAAGTTAAAGGATGGGTCGATGCACCGCGTGTCTGCGCCCGCCACCGACTGCGGAGTATTTAATTTAACTTTTTCCTCGTTTTAGCCGTATTTCCAATTTTTACTCGATCCCCCGCCCGGTCCCGCGTCACGAATCACGCCGGGGTCGAAACGCCCCCGCGTACAGCATACGCCATTGGAACCGGGTCAGATCGACGGCGATTCGATTCGAGCTTAAGTATGATCGATGCCTCATTGACCGTTCGAAGCTGCGTTCTCGATTCGGTTCTCGATTCGGTTCTCGAACCGACGTTATCGCGCGAATTTCATTTCTCCTTGATGGATCTTTCATTCTTGGATTTTCCAGAAGGAAGAATGCTTCTTCTCGGAGTGGAAATTGCGTGAAAAATGTCGATTTACTATTTTCGATATCATCGAAGCGCCGGCTCGGTGGTATTTCGCGGGCGACGTAGTAAATTCCACGCGTTAATTGGGAACGCCAGATATTTCGCTCTACATATATCGAGCGACATTGTATTAGGTAAATATGGCGTCATCAACAGGTTATGTGTCAACGTTGGCAAATTTTGCAACTACATCGATCGATCCGTTCAATCCGTGATTAATATCGTTTGCTTTAACTAGGTTATGCGGGCAACATCTGTTTTGTGGTTGGTACCCTGCATTCCACGCGCAATGTTTTGATCTCTATTGGAACTGCAAACTGTCCCTTTGTGGAACTACAGACATCACACATGCAAACGTGTCACTGATTGACCAGTGAATAAACGAGTTACGAACTTTTAACCCGGGTGACGTTTTCATTTATGTTGAACGTACGAATCGTCTAGTAGTTTTGAGAATAAACATCCCCCATGCAATCCTGTCGTTGATATATAAAAAACAAAACAAACAAAAAATTGAGAACTTTTAACCCAGGTGATATTTTGACCTATATTCAACCTACAAATTGCCCACTATTTACAAGAATAAACATCCTCCCCTGCACTAACGCATCAGTGAATTAAGAAATAACGAATTTTTGAGGTAGATAATCTCCCAAGATCGACGAGCCCCTTCCTTGACCCGTGGTCTCGGGCCCAAGAGTGCGTTGCGAACGCAAAAGAAGGACCTCCGGACAAACTGGGCTCGACAGGTGTCGGGGCACCGCGAGCACAGGTCCGGGCTACCTTCGATAGAGTCATTATCGAGCAGGTGAATCCGTGCGCCGGCGGAACTCGCGTAATTTCTCGGCCACACGGAGAGAGAAGAGATTCCGCGCGCAGCTGCGCGAGCAGGCAGATGATTAGACCGAGCTGTTCCCACTAATAAGAGAAACCGAATACGAACGTGTTTCGATGGAAGCGTAAAACGAACCCGGAGCTCGTTAACGAAGAACTACGGAGGGAACCGTTGCCGGGACGAATCGACCTTGTTGCGATTCGGTGGAATTTGCAACTGGCTAGCCAATGATCTCGAATTTTTTGATGACTCCAAGGGTACAACGACGATGGGAAGTGTAAAAAATTAGACGGGTTTTCGCGTGAATTTAAGAAAGTGTCGGAAAGAGGTGTTGACCTTCTGCGCTGAATTTACTTTATTATTTGTCATTGAACGACAACATTTTTTTGGCCATTGAATAATAAATAATTTAATTCAGAGGACATTTGATCGCATTTCCCATCTTTTTCTATCTCATCTAAGACACCTCGATCTACAGACGATTAGTGCGCCTGTGACTGGTGTACGGAGAGTGATTCTGTTTAGCACCGATCTATGGATCGCACCTTCGATCTTTTACCCTCCGATAACGAAGCTTCCTCTCCCTTCCAAATTTCTCCTTTCAAACTTCCCCCTCCTATCTCCCTTCTAAGCAACGAGAAGTCACCGTTCCTCCACTTCCAACACAGAAACGCCCGCTCTAGTCGTCGAACGGATTTATCGCCAGCACCGAAAGGGTTAATTACCGTGTAGGCAGCCCCATACCCCAGAAGAACGCGGAGCAGGTAGTGGAGCGTTTTTTTTTCGTTCCGCGCGCCAGGTGATATATGCCATTATTATCTCGCAGTTAGAGCATAATCACCGTGGGGCGCCAGGTAGGATCCGGTCTTTATACCTCCGAACTCCGAAGCCGAAGGATACCGTAAATTATAGCGGCGATCTCCCCAATTCCCGATCCTTCATTTTTGCTCGCGAGAAATTGGGTTACGACAGGTGGATCCAGGTTACCGGAACCGATGGACTTCGGGTAAGAAAATTCTCGGCAACAGTTTCCAAGTTAGATCCTCCTCGACGATTCGTGAATTGCGGCCGGTCTTTCCGTGTCCATCGATTCGGAAAGACAATGTAGAACTGAGGGAACGGAGTTTCCAGGGACTACAGGTGTAGTTGTACGGCGACACCCAATTTGGGACGTTAGGGGTTCTCTGGAGCTGACCATTTGTTCAGTTTAGATAGATCGTATTCTAGGAGCAATGGTTCTCGAGTTGCGGAGCTTCATGCGCTAGGAGTTGTGTTCCAAAGCATTAAGCTTCTTTCGAACTGTGGTACGTCTTCGTTACTGGTCTTAGAGGCAATCGAGTCCCAGTTTAACACTTGTCGATAGAGTCTCGAAGAGGATAACGCTACTCAGTGAGTCCTAGACCCAAGAAACTATTAAGGTCTTGGAACTTTCGATCTCTGTGCGTGGAAAGCGCTAATTGCTAGCGCGCGTTCTCGTTCGAACTCTACTCGCAGGGAACTCCATGTCTAAGAATAATTATAACACTGGATAATGACGAACCTTCACCGAATATAGGAAATACGTGGACGACATTCGTTCAGCTCGTACGTTCCCGGTTAATGAGCCCAAACTTGTTAATTTTAACGCGAAAATCTGTGTTACCTGTTGAATAAAAGGTTGCGCCGGTAATGAAGCCGATGATTAAAGCCCGTTTGCCTATTTTCCCTGGTAATTACCGTATTGCCCCCGAGAACAACGAGTTTTTCTGTCCGCGAACCTTTCTCGTCAATTACGGCAGATTTACTTTGAACGTAATTGGGAACCGCGACCGAATGATACGGCCCGCGAAACAACGCTCGAAACAACGGGCTCGCCGCGGTCGTTTCAATTTTTTTCAGGGCTCTCTTCCTCCTCTCCGCGTCACCCTCTCTTTTTGTTTTGTTCCATCGACGAATTTTCGAGACAGACACGCGCCGTTTCAGCGTGCAATCGACGCTCCACGGCGCCAACGATTGCAACGATTTCCCTCGTCGAGGGGAAAACGTGTTCGCGCTTACGTAGGACGATGAACTCGTTAATTAAGACGAAAATGACGAGAACGAGCCCCGGATCGAACAAGAATTCTGCCGAACGTTATTGTTACAGTCGGTTGGATATACCGAGATCGATAAATGAGTCGTTCACTGCACGAATCGATCGACTCCACTTTTTGAAAAATCTGAAATTTAAGTGTCGGAGCACTTGGTATAGTCGTAACTTTCCTGAATAACGACGATGAACACCATTAACATAATAAAAGTATATAAATAATATATTGACTTATTTCGAGCACAATAAATAAATGATTGCTTCCATTAAGGCATAAACGAAGGCGAGCAAAAGTAAAAAAATTTGGCCACCACACGAAATTCCAATTTTCAGTTTGGCAATGAACGTGTTAAACGAGAAAATTTTGTCGGCCACTGAATAATAAATAATTTATTACGGAGGACATTTTGATCGGATTTCTAAACTTGTTATTTTATGAAGTTAATCGATTTGTGCAACGAACGGCTCGCGTGTCTCTCGCCACCGCTTTCCTCTTCCCATCTCGTCCACTGTACTTTGTATCCTTCCGCTAACAGCGGTAACAATCAATCTTCCGTTTTAGATTCCCGTTTCCACGAAGACCAAGCTTCGGCCATGTTTCTTCTGGGCTGCCTACTCGGTGTTTGGATCGTTTCTTCACGGACAGATCGTTTTATTCGCCGACAGGGCGACCATCGTTGGTAATAAAGACATTAACGGACCCTACCGCCATACGACGACGGCCTTCCGTTCCTGGAGGCCAGTTAGTTCGGGCAAAGCTCGTAGCCTGACGGCACCGGGCCAGCACGCTTTCGGCGAAGTGATTTACGCCCGGCGTACTATAATTATTGAAGCGCCGCACGAAATTGCTTCCACGTATTTCCTCCGCCGCGTCGTGCGACTCCACGCTCGAGTTGATCCTAGGATAACTTCTGGGATCTCGATCCCTCCAATTACCAGACTATTTATTGTTTAGGATACTTTCCTTCCTCGAAGGAGTAACCTTTACTTCAGTTACGTCACCTCGATCACCTGGATCACCTTGAAAACTCGTTCAAGAGAATTTCCAAAATGGCTTCAGTGACGAGGGATTTGGATTCGGTTGAACTTTAACCGAGCTTGATGAACATGTTATTATACTCTTGTGGGCCCTGTATTATGAATAAAAATGGACCGATTGAAAAACTAAAAAGACTCATTATTTCTTCGAAAATAATGTACATTCTCCCGCACGTCCAAACTCGCCTACCAGTATCACTTCGGTTAATCGCTTTTATTTTAAAAATTCATTAAAAACTGAACCATAATTATCTCTCAAATTCTTCCTATTTAGAAACCTCCTATTCTCCTGCAAACCTGTACCGCCTCGATTAATTCATAAACAATCGCTTGTATTTCAACAAATTCCCAGAAGTCAACCTCAACGAAAGTCATCGCATAGAACTTCCTCAGGATCGAACGTATCGAGCCGTGTTTGTCCTCAGGAGCGCGAGACTCCAGCGGATTTATGTCATCGAGGGATTACCGGACGCTCTCGTTCCCGCGTAAAGTTTTCCATCGGAATTCATTTTCGAGCTTCACGTTCGGCAACGGGAGAAAAATGAGACGTACTCGCGACCCGAAGGCGTCGAATTTCCGTCGCGTTATGTCCGTCATAACCTGGATTTAGAAGACACGGGTAACGAACAAACGACGCTCCCGGGTAGGTCGCTGCGTGCTTTATTTCCGGGGCTTCTTACGTTTCCTCGGATCTCTCGAGTATCGACACGCGAGAAACGTATAAAGAACGAAAAATGCGATACGAACGAGGGGAGAAGCGTTATCTAAACGAAGCTCGTGAATCTTGACTCGTGAACAATTTGCTAGAGAACGAATCAGACGAGCTTCAAGGGAGAAATGATTTTACTATTGCGGGTGGATTGAGTTAATTGTTAAATGCACTTGTTGAAGGGATCCTAACAGTTCCTGAAATAGGCAAAATTCAAAGATCTCTTCAAGATTTAAATGATACATAGATAATTACGTTTTGAATTGGACCGTGTATATAAATCTTGGACAAATCTTGAATTTTGGTTGCGACAACATGTCCCTTGGCAACCGAATCCTCCAGTTAGGAAAACGCCCCCCTTTATAATAAAATACAACGCGCCGTGTCTTCCTTCGTTCGTACTCTAAGCACACGTATCCCTTTCCTCTGTCCCAAAATGAATCCATCTAAAGTCCCCTACCTCGAAGCATAACTTCTAAAATATAACGTCTGTAAAGCTTATCCGCTACCAGCACTTCGTCTAATTTCATTTCTTCGAGGAGTTTTTCCCAGGGAACGATCGTCACCAGTGCCAGGTACGCGTTACGAGCAGCCTGGCAAAAGTGCTCGACGCGAGATAGAGAACTCCTCCGAAGGCAACGAGCTCCCCGAAGAAACGCACGGGACAAAGTTACGCCAGAGGCATAAACCAGCTTTCACGATTACGTCGCGAACGGGCGATGAAGAGTAGCGGGGGAAAGTAAGTATAAAACGCGCTCGACGCTTCTCGTGACTTCGTTATATTAACGTCTAACAGACCATCGGCGGCTTTATCGATAATTAAACGAACTTTCGCTGGGAGGCGCGCTGCGTTCGATGGAAAGTTCCTTTAAGCCCGACGCGAGCGGGTCCGAGGGTGGTAGGGGTTTAACTTGTCTTTAGAGGTGCGTCGAACGATCGACCAGTATGAAAATAAAAGTTCCCAGGCAATCTTCGTCGTTCGACGGATCCTCCCCCGCCGGTTCGACGACATTGTCGGTAATTAAATCATTGCTACATTGGGGGCTCTCGAGTTCCCGTCGACACCGCGGGAGATAAAGCTCAACTTGCGTTTTGGCATGTCTGTGAGTTTCTTCCAGATGATCGTGAGTATTTCTTGGATGGGCTCTTGCAACAGATTAATGCAGTAGCTATTATACAGTTCATCTTGCTATACTTTGTCGTAGTGTTATGCTGGACTGCAATCAACCCTCTATTTAACGTGACTCACACTTTACGACAAAAATGGTACTGGAACCTGGAACTCTCGAACAAATCTGTATTTAGCCAACATCGGAAGATTGAGTGACTCGTGGATCACTTCTGCGTCGTAACAGTAGAACGTCGAGCAATTTCGAGAGTTTCGAGGCATGCATCGGCTGGTAGCTCCAGTGTCAAGATAGGCGATCGACGTCTTTATAATGGAAGCCACGGGTCAAAGAACGCGCCTGTAACTACCGATAGCCACGATTTCCGCCACCGGGAGACCGTCGATCCTCCGAGTCACACGTGGAACACGTCGAAATTCTCACGACGACCACCAGCGGACGTCGAGGCAGGTTTCCTCGTCGTTTTATCCGGACGCGTCGTTTGCTTTAAGCTGAGGAACGGGCCGTAATACAAGATAAAATGGCGGGTCACAGAGGTCCGCGATTAGCGTGCTTCACCGATGCTGGCCCGAAGCTACGATGGCATGATGGATAAACGAGAGGCTCGTTTGGACTTTCGACGACTTTGTCTGGAACGTTGCCGTACCCTGACCCCTCTTGGATTCTTCCCGTTGGATCACCGGCCTAACAGCTGCTCTCCACCGCGGAGGCCTTCTGGTCGATTCGTTCGACCGTGGACACGGTGATTATGTTAATTCCACCGAAACCGGTCGACTCCTGGCGGATATTTTTCGACGATTGCGCTCTAGAAATATGGCGTCCGATAAAGGTCTCGCGCGGAGGAAATCAAGCGTGTATTTTATCAACGCTGCGAGAGTAAATACATAGCCGATTGTTAAGTGTAAGTATGCCCCATTTCCTGAGCAGTTCCTCGAGACAGGGCTATTAATGACTCCGCGCTGCGTTCCAGATAGTGTGGGGCTCGATTAAAGCAATTACTCGTCCGGCGCGACGAACGAGGAAAAAGGAGGACGAGCTTTTGCGTTGGTATCACGTGGAAAAAAGTCCCTCTCGAGACCCGTGGATATTTTCTGGAGAGAAAACGTGGTTTGCTTTTAACACTCACACTTCTATGGCGATGCGGAAATTTGATTAATTATTGCGAACGTTAAGTGCATGCCGGACGTCGAAATCGTTGGACTAAGTAAGCATTACGGGGTAGATTATACGGTATTGTATATGCTGGTTAGGTCAAGAATTGGCTGGTCAAGAATCTTGATGTTTGCGCAGTCGGCCGATCACTGTTATTATTTCGCGACCTGATGAGTAACGGTGTCCGAGGCAAAGGAGTTATAATTTTCCTATCTTTAAGCGGCAAAAGGTTGCCTTGGAAACGAGAGAAACGCTGCGAAAGAAGAATGCCATCACCTTTCTACGTTTTTCGTCGCTTGGACGCGCGAGGACTCGATAGGAACAAGATGACGCTGACTAGAAGTTAGAGGTAGAAGGCTCGAGTAGATGGAGAAAGAAATGGAACGGACATCTTGAAAAGTTTCTGCGAATCGTGACCAGTCGAGAGCCAGGAGACTATTGGCTCCCGTCTGTTACAGATTTCCAGAATGATTCGTGCCTTGGGGATGCTCGAGGAACTCTGGTTGGCTTGACAGACATTGCGAGTCCTCTCACAGAGGACAATAGAATTCATACCTAATGCAAAGTTGTATTTGAGCAATGGGTAACGACTGAGTCGAGAAACCAAGAAATATTATACTGCAAAGTTGTAAGAAGTAAACTCTTCCATTTTAAATCGTACTTCCTGCTAGACTTCGGAGTGACACTTTTCACTCCACTTTATTGAGTAGAGAAAAACGAGAGATAAAAACCCACTTCATTTTCGAGATTTACTCGGTTCGCTTTAGAATATTTGATTTTGTAAATCCCGATATTCGCTCGACAGAGATCATTTGTTCGTCTTTTATTCCCCCACTCGTTACTCGACATCGTTATTTAAGAGTCCCGTGCCTTGATAGTGGCAAGAATTTCCAAGAGATCCAGGATTCCCCGGGAGCATCCAGGGATTATAAATGCGCGTAGCCTTGGGTGACGGCGAAGTGGGGTATCGTCAGGTTGCAGGAGAAGATTTACTCCTGCAGTCGCCTAATAGTCGACGTTATTAAATTCCCGCTGCCGATATTTACGAGCAGTCGTTTGGCTACTGTCTCGCCAGTGTCGCCTTCCTCCCGAACGAGTAATACGATGATATTTACCATACGCGTTGATCGTTATTATCCGAGACGCCCGTATCGTGTGCACCCTATCAAAATTCCCCTACCGGATAAACCGATAGCCCGACGAAAGACGAAGGATTCGCAGAGGAGTTACCCTGAAGAGACTACGAGTCGTTTGAGGCCGCATAGTCAGACAGTTTCCAGCATAGGGCAGTCTCGTAGTATTAAGTCATTACGTTCGGCCCCGGTCCTAATAATACCCTTGGCTCGCTCCGAGTGAGCGAGCCGACCCAAGTCCCGTCCATCCATCCAGTTGTCCGCCACGACGACGTGCCGCATCCTCTGCTTCCTGCAGAGGTTCTCACGCGCGTCTTTCCACTCCTTTGCTGCACCAGACGACTCTCTACGATCTGCAAACACCGTTTCGGTCCAATGTGCGCTGTTGCAGAAGCTGGAATTTTAGTTGTGGCGATAGGTAGGAGCACTAGGGTCTTCCTGTGTGAAATGGTTCGTCCAAGGGGACGTTGTACTAGAGTATCTCTTCGTTTAGTCACTAAACTTTAGAGGTCGCGAATATGTTGTTTGGTTTTATATAGTGGAGTTGATCCTTCTTGACGTGGTGTGTAGGGACTTGTGATTCGGGGCTGAAGATTCTTGTGCGTGGAGTAGATCAAACTTTTTAAATTGAATTTTAGACCGCGAAGCTGGACGAACATCTCGTCTGTTGTCTTCTGTATTCAGTTTCGCTGAGTATTGGAAACTATTCCTCTTTTAAATTGCACATCCTGCTAGACTTTTGAGTGGCAGAATTTCTAAATTATGTCTTGACTTTTTAGTTAAATAGTTCTTGGTTTCATAGTATATCCCAATTCTTCAGATCTAAAAGTACTCTTGGCCATCCTTCCTTCTCAGTGACAAGTTTCACCCCACTCTCTCGAGTAGAGAAACTTTAGCAGAATTTCTAAAATGTTTCTTAACTATCTTGGAGAATATTTCTCGGTTTCACGATACACCCCAATTCTTCGGTACTCTTGACCATCCTTCCCCCGAACTCCAACTCTCCAGGATCCAACCGAATCGATGCCTCGAACTTCCGAGGCCCTCCTTATGGAACGTATCATAACGTATCAGAGCTAACCCAGAGTTCACTCTGAAGAGGTCTCGCGAGCGTTCGATGATGACAGACGACGAGGTTTTCATAGGCACGGCGGGCACCACGGAATCAGCGGGGACCACCGTGTTCGCCACTCCGGTTATGCCCGTCGGCCTCTCGTGGCTTTGCTCTGGTAATATCTTATTACACGATCGCTGCATGCCCGAGCTGGTGCATGCCGACGCGCACCTACACGCGTGCTGAAAGAGCGCCGGTATGTTAACCCGCCAGGTACGTTATCCGGTGATACTCGCGATCGTATCTTTTCCAGGAAAATTTCTGCCGATCGTAAACTTTCCGAGAAAATTCCAGAGGCGTGTTATTATTGCTGGCCAGCTAACGGGGATGTTGTTTCGCGTAATGATCGGCTGCGTTAACGATCCTGCGCACAATCTCCGCGGCGACTTAGCTGCCGTTTATCAAGGGAGACTGCGGCCAGAGTTTGCGGAAATCTCGTTTGGTACCGCGATCACAAAATTGGGAGTGAGAATGGCCAATTTGAGAGAGAGAGAAATAAAGGAAGTAGAAGTAGAAATAAAGGAAGGGTCAGACTTTTCCTATTGTGGGATGTTTCTGTGTGTCTTGGAGAGTAAGAAAATTCTCCTGTGTCTACTAAAAATTGCCTGATTCGGAGGAATCCTGTTGGTCTTGCTGTAATATAGCTTTGAAAATGAAGACACTGAAGTTCCATGATTTATAAACTATTTCTGAGTCATTCTATCCTATCCTTTCACTCTACAAAATTGAATTAGCTCCTCAAAAAAATTCCCCTACCAATTTATCCAACGTGAAAGTCTTCACTAAGGATCACCAACACGTTTCATCGCATCTGCGATCCTGTTGCATATCTATACGTCGATTTCACTGGTTCGTGGTGTGCCTGAGACGCACGATGGACCACCAGCGCTTCGTATGAAGTTATTATCTCCAGCGGGTTCCGCTGAGTGCTCGTGTAGCCGCGCATCAGCTCGACACACTGTCAGCTCTCCTCTCCCTGTGGCGTTTCACGAGTCAACGAGTCCTCGTGCAAGGACGACCGAAGGAACACGGCCAGACAGAGGGAGATAGGAAAAGAGAGCGTAGGAGAGAGTAAGGGGGGACCAGAAGGGCGTGGGCAGCCCTTAAAGTCGCGTTCTGGATTGCCGACGTTAATGTCTTATTACCGGTTCATTGACGCGTGGTTTCCATGTAACCGCGCAGGAAGAATGCGTCTGGCAACGTGCATCGCGTCGCTCTTTTCAAATTGCGAAACCCTGGAGTCGTTTCACCTCATTATACAGTTTCTCTAGGGTTAATGAGATAAAACGGCCCTTCAGTGCTGCGAGGAGTTTTAAAAGGGTCGCGAGAACTGCGGGCACCGCCAGACGCATTCTTCTCGCTCGCAGACTGTACAGAATGTATTATACCAAGTTGGACAGTACGTATTGTATCCGAGTTGGAGGATTGGATTTTAACGAATCTTTGTATTTAAGCTTCGTACTGTGACGTCAAAGTAAATATTTCTGACCATCGCAGAAATTAGAGTCATCCTATCCAAAAGTTTTCGACGGAGCCTAGCAACGTAAGCCGAACTCCTAGACGTACAAAATTTTCCACGACCTACGACAACAACAGGTATAAGACCGACTCGCCTGATGGCTCGCGAGTCGTTTCTGCAGTAAATCAAGTATTTGCGAACATGGAATTACAAGTCCTCCGAGTCCTTTTCGCAATAGTTGTTTGTAAGCGCCTTTGGAACTCTCGGAAATAAATCTGCATCGTGAAGAAAAGGCTGATTTCGATTTCCTCAAGCACCTTTTTTCCAGGCGTCTCCGGATGCCTAATTCTCACCTGACCGCTTTCCCCAGATGGCCATCGAAACGAGGGCATCTTTTACCTCGTGTCTCTCGAGATACCCATCCGTGGAAACCCGCCTAATAGACCCAGAGCGCCATAACCATGACTCCCATTCCAGCAAGATCGATCGATCCCGCCGTCCGCGTACATCGTCGCCACATAAATAGATCCGGAAATGATTTCGTTAACATTGAAACGACAAGAGGAACGTCGCGAGTGGCGAGCGCGGAATTTCAAAGGCAGCGCGGGCAAACGTGCCGGCCATAAATCTCCTCGAGCTCTCGCGGAATCGATACGGCCTGGTTTCTCGGTCAAAGCTCGTTAGCGATTCTCTCCGCGGTGAAGTTGCTCTAATTGGAGATCCCGCGCTGGATCGTTCTCCTCCGTAAGGAACCGGCGCGCAGCTGTGTACGTTGCGTTCGATAGGCGTTATTATTCCCCGCGGAGAAGAGAGGGAGAGGGGTGGATTCTGTGAAGCATCCATTGTCGCGAAATCTAGTCTACGCGAAAAGCAAGCTTCCGGAAGGGGGTGGTTTTCGCGTCCCGCTTCGTTATCCACGTCGCGGGACCACGACTGGCCTCGTACAGCGGTTAGCCCTGGTCTCTTAGAACCGACTGTTCAGGGTATAACCCGTGTCCTTTAAGAGTGCCATCGAGCCTTTAACCCTTTCAGACCTGGCGTCCACAATCGAGGACCACAAAATTTCAAAATTACCGAAGCTATAGTTTAGGACGAATGTCCTCATTTCAGAAAACTACACTATTAGAATTCTTTTTTCTTCTCATTTCTTCCATATTAAATCGAGTCCAAGTTAACCCTAAAGGTTGAATTACATCGGTACGAGAAAACAATTCAGGTCTGAAAGGGTTAAGAGAATTTGTCCGCCTGAGATGATACACAGAGTTTACCGTGTCTCTTCTGGATTTCGTGGAGAGGAGATGCTTCGAGACGCCATTGAATCGTGACCAGATGCAAATCAAGCAATCTCGGGGTAATCAGATCTCGGCACATTACGGTTTGCGGAATTCGCGGTGCCAGACATTGATTACCCGCTGATTGGAATCGAGAGCATTCAGTCATCCAATCTCTTGAATCGAATGCATTCTTCTTCGTTTCCTATTGTTTCAAAAATAAGAATCCGAGCAATGTTTAGATTCCTGATCGCGAATCTAAAGTCGGACCGTTTAAATTCAAAAGGGGTTAATCTGCTTCCACGAATTTCTAAGCAGAAGTTGGAGACGCGGGAAGAGTTATGGCGACCGACGAGGTGTTTCTCCAGTGACGTTTATGGTCACAACTAAGGAGGAAAACGGTGTGGAAACGTCGGTTAATAAAACGCACGTGAGAAGTCGGACAAATAGGGTTCGTCGCGAGTGGAACTCCCGATAGGTAAGTCGGCCGTTAAACACTTTAGCTAACAAGATGAACTGAACGTTCGGGATGATCAAAGAAACACGGGACTGGTCTCCGGGAGTGTTCTTTTGCCGGTGTCTTTGATAAAACGCTTCTCCCTGAATCCGGTTAAGTAACGCTGAAACGCGTAGAACTCGAGGAGCCTTTGGGAGCCTCATACAAACGGAGTATCTCTAAATTTCTTTGAAGTCGCAAAGCGACGAGGTGGCGGCGGCCAATTAGTCGATTAGTTTTGAAGTCGATAGGTGAAGGATGCTTTGATGAAGGACTTTTCCAAGATTGAGCCAAGCGACTCTGAGAGAGCGGCTCAAATCGCTCCTTGGAGGCCTCAGAGTTACTTGAAAAGAGTGATTTCCCCCAATGGAGCAAAACAAAAAATCACTTGGATAGTAAGTAATATTTACTACCAGACTATTATCAATAGATGGAACACCCTTACAATCCTAAGTCTTACCTCTGTCTACTCACAATTCTAAGAACGCAGAATCCCCCCCTGACAGGTCGCACCGGATACGTTTTACATTTGCTCGTGAAAGACATACTTAGATGGCGCATCGGAGTACTGGTCATAAATGTTGCGAGTTAAGAGCGACTTTATCCGCGATAAAGTCGAAATCGCCCCGTGGAAATAACAATGGGAGTCGGATGTTACGACTTCCGTCATCGCGGAAGCACGGGAAGGTTTCGATCTTATTGCACCCCCTATTTCATTAATATCGCATCGGTAGTCGATTTTACGCGGCTCTCGTCGCGATTCCCGGGCTTTCGAGTTCGGTTGCGTCTGCGCCCTCGCGCGACTATCGATCTACGCGACTTCCGTGAGACGCGTGAGAATCGAGTCGTCGCCAGTCGAGATTTTTCCAAACCACCTGACATATGCAGAGTCTGTTAGATAGCCAGGAGGTGAATGAAATATCAGACCTCGCCGTTCCTCGTTCGTCGTTTCTAGTTTTGTTCCGGTATATGTTTCGTGTATGTAGGTATACGTGTGACGCTCTGTTGACAATGCAGAATGCTCCGTCGATGACCACGTTGATCAACAGAGGTCCTGCATTGCCGAGCGTTGCCGACAGAATGCACTGCACTATATAGCTCTGAAGGACCTCTCTAATTAAAAATCACTCAATAAAGTATACAATTGGTCTCCCTCGAACCTTATTATTTTTGACTTCCTCCTTGTCTTCCTCCTCTTCCTCACCGATGCATCCAATTCTCGGTGCACTCGGTGCCCAAAACGGAAAAGATCTTCGAAGGAGGAGCAGAGAATGAAGACACGAGGTGGAAGAGAAGACTGGAACCAGCAGTAAACAGAGCGTAGTGTCGCTTTCCTGATCCATTTAAGCGCCGAATCCTCTCCCGTTATGAACGATCTTATCGCTAAGTGGCTGACGCTCGCATCCAAGCATCGGGGACTCCGTTCCTCCAGGCGTAGACGATGGTAAGAGGCGAGACCGAAACGGTCTAGGCATGCACCTTTCATCTTCGGCGAGGCAAAGGGTTTAAACGGGAACGGAGAGACGGTACTCCGCCGTAAGGGTTGCGCCCACAGATGGTGGGCTCTTCTTTTGTTTGTGAGAGACCGCTCAGGAGAGGCTGCTCATTTGCCTAGTCAAAGGCTGCCTTCCTGCGGATCCCTTTCCGAAGCCTCCTTCTCCCTCTTCCTGGACATCTTCGTTTCGAGGGCCGCTATTACCGCTCCCTGTGATCCAGCGCCTCGTTCCCCGCGTTATTTACATACGCATCCTGTGTTTTTGCATCCAGGGGAAGGGGATGCCAATTACCAGGCGATTAAACAAAATTCTCCAGACGTCCCGCGGCTCTATAGGGCATACATGATAACGTGTACAGTGTACAGCCTCCCTGAAGAGTACCATCCGCGATCGGAACGATATCGAACTGATTATCGCAGTGTTTTAACGCTTTCATTCTTTATGTGCCCCTCTAGTTAACTGCGACGGAGGAAACTAAGAATCTTTGTATAGAAAATTTAGATTTAGACAAAAACGAGACGAATTATCCAGAGTGGAGTTATGACAAAAATTTGAGAGGACAATGGAATAGGTAAATACAGGCGTACAGCTCCCCGTCCTAGTCGTTTGTTGAACGGTATATCAGAGTTGGAGAACAATAGGGCCAAATTTTGCCACACTATTGTCAAAACGCTGCAGAGAGTATGCGTAGGCGTATTAACGTTGTTTTATGTCCGACCGGTCTACGGATGAAATATTAATACATCGCTGAAATTCGAAAAGCTTGTTATTCGAAGCTCGATGCAGAAATGAGCCCATCAGGTTCCATTGTTGCAGTGAAATAAAGGAATACTTTAAAATGTTGCAAAAATATTAAAGTATGTCACGAATTGGGTGTTTACAATCATCAATATTCGACCAAGATATAAATAATGTTGGTGGCTTAATTTTCGCGTGACACTTTGGTAAACTGCAAACTGTACCGGGACGATTTTTCTTCCACTATGTTGCACCCATGTAGTAGGAGTTATATAGAATCTATTGTAATGACTACATTAATGTGAAGAGAGTACGTCACATTATATCGCAGCAAATATTAGTTTATGGACTAACGGTATAATTCGATTATAAATTAATGGATTAATGCGCGGCGCGGAGAATTATGAATTAATTGAGATCATGATGTAATAAAAGTAACAACAATGCAAATCGTTTATAACGTATCGGACGTGAATTTATCGGTGTACTGAAATTTGTAGCTTAATTGAAATCGCGCTGCGATTACAGTAATTTTCATCTGTTACGCCAATTTATCTGCAATTCTACAAAAGATAAATGAAAATTCTTTTTCAGGGAGTGTTACGCTATGTTTACCTATCAGCCGCTGACGAACGTCCCGGAAAACAAATACAAAATTTAAAAATCGCTGAGCCAATAAAAAATAAATTAAGCTGCCAACGTTATTCTATTTATAACCAGTTATACTGTGATATACTGTGATCAGCAGCGGTGGCTATGTTTATTTTCGATATCACCCACCGTGTAGGGTAATAAATAACAATTTCCATTGGGGCATGCCACTGGTTGCTCCTCAATCTACGTAAAGATCGACTGCTTTAGCTCCTCTTCGAACAATCTTCCTCAAATCTTCGATTTCCCATCGCTCTTCTATGGTGCAGCAGACCCTCAGGAGGATAGCCCAAGACGAGTTCCGTGCGTCTAATGGGCTCCTCGGTCATGATTACGTTGCAAACTTTGTTTCAAATGTGATTACAAAGGATTGGAGATGGATCGAGAATTGAGATCAATGAAAAACGGAGATTTGGGACCAGAGATGCATCTAATGGGGTAAACTTCAAGAGAAACAAGGACTCGAGAGAAACAAGGACTTGAGAGAAAACGTCCTTAACACGAATAGAGATTAGAGTTGCTAGGCATCGAAGGGCTCCATAGGCCTTCAAGTACCTGTCTTTGATGAACTGGACAACTAAAAGAGTGATAGGCGTTGAGATCACTGAGTCTCTCAGCTGGTTCTGCTAGGAACTCAATGATCCCTAGACTCAAAGCGTTAACAACCCCACTCCATGGGGTTCCTCTGCAGCTAAAACAATGCATGTTAGCGACAAGGCAACTTCCAAACCCAAAACCGCTCAGTGTAAATGAACCCTGAGCTCTCGAGAGAAGAGTCGACCAAGGTACCTTAATCCCCTCCAAAAATAAATTCCCACCCAGGCCTCTCAGCCATGCTAAATTTTTGATCGCATATCGCTGCGAATCCCAGCGTCTACGATTCTCACCCTCCAAGGGGAACGTTCGTCAAAGAACGAGACGGGGTAATCGGTCGGAACTGCGCGCTTTGGTATTCTGTTTTGACGATGAGATTCGAATGTCAGCGTCGTCGTCGTCATCGTCGTCGTCGTCGTCGTCGTCGTCTCTGGCGGGTGCGGAGAGGCTGCTAAATTAAACGCAGTCAACCGTGATCCTGTAAACAGACCATTTCCATGCCAGGAGGTTCGCCAAGCTGCGCGACTAATGGACTTGATGATCCACCGGGGGTTGACGTCGTGAATTAACATCAACTACGACGTTTTCCTGTGCAAACGACCTTGGAAGTGGATACATCCGGCCCTAGACGCAGCCTAGACGCGGACACGTCACGCCGCGCGCCGGTCCGAGTCGCGTTAATGCAGAGAACTAGAAAGACTGGGGTGGATTCTCGTTCCATGGCCGATTGTTTGTCTACCTTTCCACTCGCAGTTTATACGAACCTTCGAATTCGAGATACCCTCTGGGACCTGGAAGGTGCCTCATAGTTTCCGTCGATCGATCCCTGGTTCACTCTTTTCTAGAGGCTTTGGAGGAATTGGAGACACGCGTGGGAAAAGTGCGAGGGGAAATTTCTAAAAAATTTTGGAACAGGTGTTTGGAGGATTTTCTATAATAATAAGGATTAAATTGTTTCCTTAAATTCAGAATCGTATTGAGAACCTTAAATTGAGAAAATTAACAAGACAGTTAGTAAAATGTTAACAGCACTTTCAACATGGTACGTTCATGTGAATTTACGTAATTTGTGAATAGTCCACGTTGTCGGTTTAAGTTATTAATTTACACGAGCGTTACTACGAATTTATGCATAGAAATAGGTATGCGAAGACTAACGCAGTATCGACTTAGTCCACTCCGGAGTGGACTATCTTAAAACAATAGAAGAAAGGAATACCATTTCTCGAGGAAGGACAATTTACGATCCGCCGGTACCACTGCAACTAATTTGCATGGCCATAATTCTCCAGAAACTCCGGTCAGAATGTGAAATTCATTGCGGTATCTGCATATCGCAGCCCATCGCGTCCCGTTCGATAAATATTTCTGTAACTGGTGCTCGATGACGACTTAATTGGTCCGCGAATATCACCGTTCGCACTCTAATAGGAAAATTTTCGAATTCTTTCACCCCGAGGAACTGAGAAATTTTCATTTTTCACGATCCACTGTCTGCGACATTATTAACCAAACATTGCAATGCTACCCATCCCGATTCGATGATTACTATTTATTCGTGTCTATAATTTCTGTACTTCCGAAGACAATCATTGGAATCCTTAACGGATGCACGCCGTGACCCGTCGAATGAACCATCGACGCGAAGCAACGCGAATCGTCCAGGGTGCGTTTCGTCCGATTTAATCTCGGCCTTTTTGCGTGCTAAATTCCGACAAACTCCAGCCTGGACGCAAACGTCCCCCGCCCCCTTTCCCGTGCCACGAACCGTCCGGTAGGCATATTTACTAATCCCCCGCGGATTTATGATCCCGACCTACCGCGATGTTCAGCTGTATCGCGTCCGTTATAAGCCTGCAGCCATTCATTGTTTCCCTGCTGGCGAGATCCGAACCGCTCGCATTTCCGCGTCACCTTTTCGCCCCTTCTTTTCGTTTTTTAATTCTCCCGGTCCTCGAGCGATCAAACTCCCCCGACGTTCGTTATTCCGGCACGCCCTATTGACTCGACAACAGTGTATCTTCCGACAGGGATGAAAACAAGTCCGAACGTGCCTTGCAATTTAAATCCCCTCTGACCCACGCGCTGACCACGCGCTCCGAGCTTTAATTAGCTTCGCGAATGGCACTCCTCGTCGAACCCTTCAACCCCTTCGCTGAAAAATCTGCTTCGCCTAGGAACGATGGAATTGATTATCGCGGCTCAAGTTAATTAAACTGCATAGTATTCGATTTTAGTTCGGGAAATTTTCGGTGCGAGTTCTTTCGGTTACTTGGCCCTGGGGATCCAACACGGAACAGTTCGAGTAAGAGGTATGGACGTTTCGAGTTGCAAGGGACGTGGAAGAATCTAGCCTTGGGAGTATTTTGTTCGAAGACGATCGACTTCGATAGGGTGGACGTCGAGGTGGATCTTCAAGTGGTTTTCGGCGTACTTGTTGCCCACGCGTGGGGTCGGCGCTCTTCGAGAGCAGGGAAAAGGAAATAAATAAACTTTACGTGTGTATATATTTTTATGAAAAAGTGAGTTACCAAGCGTCTACCAAAACGAGTTAAAAAAATTGCTCCGTCCAGTATGCTTCGATTCAGCATTATCAAACCGCCCCGAAAGCCGACGAAACGCAAACCCTGCGAGCAACCGTTACGTTGATTTCAATTTCTGACGCATCGCTGATTCATTCCAGTTTCCATTCTGCCACTTGCCACTTCGATTTATGGCTGGAGGCGTATCTACAGATTCTACTTATCGCGGCTCGCTGGGGAACGAAGAGAGGGGGAGACCGCGATTAATTTCCGCAGGTTCGCGTTCGCAGGCACGCTAAATCAGCCGCGGGGCACGCGCGCCTTCCAAATTGTCTACGGTAATGCATCTGCAATTTCCGTCCGTTCGAGGAGCACCGTTCACCTGGACGAAACTTCGCCCTGGGTAGTAATAACGCGGAGGAACCCGTGGCGATGCTTTTCCCCCAATATTCGGACGCGGCCTGGATCATTCCGGCGCAGGCGCCTTCCGCAACGTCCGACCAGTGCGGCAACTTTCTACTTCCACCGCGATATTGGCCCGCTCGCCGAAATTTATGGAAATTCTCCTCTCAACTTATTTCCCCGGCCCGGGCACCGGCGCATTGGCTGGATAAAAGTAACAATGTGTTTTGGGCCGTGTCCGCCACTTGTATTTGGAGAACGCTCTCATTAAAATACCTGACGAGGGGGTAGGTTTTAGAATTTTTGGTAAAAATGGTTCCTCGCAGGTAGGAGTGATGCGACTCTAATTAAAAGTCCAGGTGATAGTTTTTGATACACAGGGTGTCCCGTAACTGGTGGTACGAACGAGTAAGGGCTGATTGTACGTGAAAAATTGAATGGAACATGTGGAATAAAATTTTTTCATATGGCGCTTTATTCTCGAAAAAAGTTAATTTGAAAATTTGTCGAATGTTGAAATTTGACCAGGATTTTTCGATCTATCCCGTTTAGATTTTTATTTGTGTGATATAGAAAATTATTAAAGCTTTTAAACAATTAAAATTGCAACCTCCTTTTTTTTAACCCTCCAACCTTCCCACATCACTTTTTCCTGTCACTAGAAATGCATTACTCCCTCCAACCCTTAACTCCGAGTCTACCACACACAATAAAAATACGAATCGCGGAAAATTCACCAAAGTGACCTAAGCAACTCCCTTTTTTTCAACCCTCCAACCTTTCCACAGTCGATTCTCCCAACGCCTCGATGAACCCGAGTTCAGGAAATCCAAGAATTTAATCGAAGAGTGAAATTTCATCGCATTTTCGACCACTTCGAGATGCATCGAGGCCCCGTCGTTTCGACTTGGAACGAGCCTCGCGCATGGGTAATTGCGCCTCGATAAATAACTCGGGCGAATAAATACAAATGGAGAGGAAAGCGTCTCGAGAGGACCCTTCGAGGGACACGAGGGGCTGATTCTAGGGAAGAAACGAACGGAACAAGAAGAGGTCGCAGGGGAGAGGTGAATGTAAATCGGTGCACGCGGCTATCTGTCGTGAAGGGAAATCGTGGAATGCAAATTGACGAGAGGAACTCGAAGCCGAACAGGAGCGACTGGTGCATTGCAGTGGCCGGCTAAACGGATAATCAATATATACAAGGCGTCAACTCGACTTCCACATCGAATTTACAACACAACGTGGCGGCCCCGGCCGTTTTCACATAATTGACCCCGTTTTTCGCGGCTCGTACCCCCGGCCTCGCGCGAACCTCAAGATCCCCACTCGGGCACGTCTCGATCGGAGGATTTACGATAAAGGAAGATCGCGACATTGTTTTTTTTCGAGCCTGACCTCCTCGACCCGTACCATCCTTCTATTTTGTTTCATCGCGGCTCGAAAGGTCGTTTTCCGGGTGACACGACTTCGAGTACCATCCTCGAGACTCGACCGGCTTCGACCGTTAAACGCGCCGGTTTATTAGGTCATGTTTGGAGCTTCCATGTTGCCTGATTCGGCAGAAAGATCGTTAAAGGGAGCATTTACTGATCCAAAGGTCACAGGTTAAAACCTAGTTATTTTCGAATTTCTACGCGATCCTTTTTATTAAACAAAATCACGAGCAAGTAGCGCATCCAAACTTTCCTGAGCTCCCGACGTTAATGCTCGCTCGATTTGCTTCCCTAGAGGAAGCATTTCGCCTTATTCCCTTTGAAATCCCTTGAATAGGTACACGGGATACGCGAACTTTTATATGGAAGGGAGGCCAAGAGCACGTAAACTGGAAGTATCGAACGACGAAATTTTCCTTCCTTCCTAGGAAAGCAGACCGCGAATGAAAATCACTCTCGTGAAATCAGGTACACTCGCGGAAGACTTACAGTCAGTCCCGTAAGTGCTCGTACCTTTTATGTCTATTGAAGACTTTGTCTAAATTTATCGATAGGTTTCATGTTTACAAATAAATTTTTTATTATAAGTAAATATGTACACGTGCGAGTCTATTTATGTACATATTTATAATGTATCATTTATTTAGAAACACCAATGGTACGAATACTTACGAGACTGTATATTATATTTGACGAACATACAGAGATATTCGACATAGTTATGATCTCGTTATTGTGTCTATCATAATAACGAAGTCGAAGTATGAAAGTAGAAGAACAATAAAAATCGCATAATAAAATCGAGTGAAATAAAAAAAAAAAAATGCAACATATTTTCTATTCCAATTTCGCAAACACCTCTCTTAAAACTAAAATAAAATTGTGCTCACTCTCCTGGGCAAACCCGGACACTAAGCTCTCCGCGTCAGACTCAGCAGCCAGCCAACGGAACTCCAGGCGACGACGTTACCAGGACGTTGCATCCCCTGGAAAAAGAATCTCGAGTTAAAGAGGTACAAAGCCGAAGCCAGATGAAGCGCGGCTGGGTATCTAATTCCGGTATCACGGGGCACATGGAAGATTCGCCAAGAAGATGACTTCGAAGACTCGGTCCTTCCTCATCATCGTAAAGTTTATGCCGTGGCGCGTTGTATACGCTCCGCCGCGCTATTACACCGGAAGGGTGAGCCTGGCCGTTGCGGGGGCTTGGAAAGGGTAGTCGCGAGGGGATGGGCGGAACAGGCTCTGTAGGTGGTACGGGGCGCAATTTCAGCTGGCTCTTTATGGACCATCACAGACGACGACTAAACTTCGGAGGTGGCCGTCTTCCTCCTACAATGTTAACTATACCCTCCGCGAGGTTGCCCGGGCACGGAAGAAAAATTACCGGGAACGTTCGAGGGCCTGGTCGGGATAAAACGCGAAACACAATATCGCGGCCGCGAATGGGAAAACAATAGGTAGCCTCGAGACTGGGAAAAGGTATAATCTTATTACTCGAGTGAAATTACACGGAAATCCTCGTCGCTCCCAGCGAAGAAATCCCGAGCGCCTCGCGGGGTGGTTCCCACTTCCAACCTCTCATGGTTTAGTTTCCACTGTTTCCGAGCCGTCTTCGAACCCCCCTTCCTCCCTTTACTCGCCGCGGAAACGTTTACGCCAGCGTCGAGTCGCGGACGGTACACATTCGCGTTAATCCGCGCAATTTCGACGCGCGATTCCTGTGAAAACGAATTCCACCGCCATTGTTCCCTGGCTGCGATCTGGGGGGAGAAAAAAGGCATCCGCATTTGCATGAAAATATCCGCGCTTCGAGCCTCCCGTCCGTGGAATTTCGGGGCCGGTGCATGCGTCGACCGCTACTACTTGCCAGGCCGGAATCACGGGGGGGAAAAGGGTCGCAATTTCCCCTGCGCTAACGAGACTGGTCGATTCGAGTTTTTCGGGAACGATTTGTTCTCTTTTGTATGGCGGGGGGAATGCACAGGTGGTGTAGACTTGAGAATTTTGTATTATTTCGGTTGTTGCTTGCGTTAGAAATCTTTCGAGGAAATTTACGAGGGGACCTTTGACAATATCCGAAGGAGAATCACGGAGTGTTTATTTTTCAGTGTCCTTGAATCATTCGGTCGAAACTTGTAATTACCACCGACGTTTATTTATGTCTATTTCTATCGCGATCAATTAAATTATTTAAAGACGCACTATTCAATTGCATGAAAAAATATTTTACGTGATTCTAAATTGAATAATCCATTCGTGTATGCATATATAATTGTGCAATGGCCATACATTTAGTCGTTTGACCTGTCGTGGTAGGTTTAGTATTAAAATCAAAAGTAACCAAAAGGGAATAGAATTGCGCAGAGTGTTTGTTTGAAGAAAGCCAATGTACTCGCGTATAAAGTAACCGAAGAGAAATTCTTTCCAGAAAAGTACAATGGTAGAAGCGTCCAAACGTCGAAAATAGACGTTCCGCAGAACCACCCCCTCTGCTGAATTATCAATTAACCCTGCAGCTCCAGATCCGGAGTCAGCAATAAAGCTAAATTGTTTGAGAAACGTGTAGGGTGTAGGTGTAGCCAGTGACAAGTCTCTCGTAGCAACCGCGACACGGGTAAATAATTAACCGCGACGAGCATCGAGAGCTCGCGTAGCGACGCGCAATTCCAACGATCGTATCAGCCGTAACGTCTCGGAGCTCGCGATAAACGACGAGAACGTAAGACCACCAGGAAATGTGACCTATCCCTGGCAAAGCGATCGTAAAACCGATCGTACAGATGGCTAAGTTATCGTTCGTTTCGCTAAATTGATTACATGAATTATAGATAACCGGGTCTCCATCCTTGTATCACGTATAGCCCGTACGTGGTTATCCTTTCAGGGCTGTTAACGTCCGACTGCGAAGAATTAGAGGCCACCATCTTAAACCACTGTTCGCGCTGGCCTCGTAACTCGTGCCTCGAAAAGTACGGAACTCGTGACGAGCGAATGGCCGAACGGAATCGCGATGTAGGGGCGAAAGAGCGGGCGAGATGTTATGCACTGGGTGTCGTGTTCGAATTATTGCCCTCGTTGGTCACAGTGTTGGCAAATTTAAGTGCACTTACATCGGTAAAGATCGTAGATTTTGATGTAAGCTTGTTAAAAATATAACGACTATTTCTTGAGATCCTATTCTATCAATGTTAAATGAATTCTGACATAAAATATTAGAAATTTTACTTCACACATTCGCGACACTTATTTTACGCTTCTAATACCGACTACTAACGAAAATAATAAAAGTCAGGGCGAAGATAAAAATTACAAAGTACGCTTTAAAATATCGATGTTATAAATATGTAATGTATCAAACGTTATATTTTTTCATAACCAGAGATAGAATTCCAAGTGACCTTCAGTCGTTGACCTTCCTACCCTCACATCCCCTCCAAGAATCCACGATGAACCACGTTCCCCTTACTCCGTTGAATCTCGAATATTTTCTCCTGTTATCGCCGATAATTTCGTATCCGTCGTGCATCGTGTACGATTTAAATGGAACGCCCTTGTAAAACCGCCAGGGTTTGGGGAGCGAGGGGGGGTGGGACAGTCACCGATCCCCGACAGTCGTTATTGCGATTTCCAGTTCAGTGGTATCTACATAATACGCGCGCAGGGGCATCGCGTATGCGCGAAACGTCGCAATATTTCACCCCGGGAAACACTTGGAAACGACGCTTTACGTTCCGCGCGAATATTTGTATCGGACGAGCGAGCGGCGCGGCGGGCAATTTTGTTTCCATCAAAAGTGGGATTAGCGACAGAGAAGGATCCGATTGAATACGTCGGATCGAATCCTGGTAGGATCACCGTTTTTCAAGGAGGCATCCCCGATAGACCGGGATGGCTTTTTTTTTTTTTTTTGTCGCGGCGTTCCGAGGTCGTCGCGGTGAATTTATTGGGAACGCGCCGCCCGGAAACGAATAGAGGTAACGACGCGGGGTTTCGAATTTGTTCGAGCGAAAGGCTGATTTCCAACGGTATTAGCCTTCCAAGCGAGGATCGATCGACCTGGGTCGCGAATTACATCTGGTATGGATCTTTCTTTCCGCCTGATCGACGACGAGGGCCGGGAAGATCGATTCCTGGACGTGTTTGGTGAAAATTCAATTGTACTTGTATGCGGAGAGGGTTCAAGTGTCAAATACACAGCTGTAGTAGTGGGACCCTTGTTCTTATACGTGTGATAATCGCTCTGATTAATGTTTCTCACTTGGTGCCAACTCACCGTTTATGAGGCGAGCCCGGTTCAGGACGCGAATTTTCTTACGAATTCTTTAGAGATAATTAATCAAGGTGCGCCGTTAGAATGAACTCTGAAATAAATTATTTATTATTCAATGTTAATGGCGTTAATCTTTAGCACTCGGGAAATTTATTATAAATATAAAACGTCCCGACTATACCGAGTGCTTCGACACTTGAATTTACGATTTTACAAAAAGCAATTCGGCTCAAATATCCAATAAAAGACCCCCGTAAGTTTCGCAGCTTCGCTTAGTGTATTATTTCCAAAAAATTCGTAATATAATGCCTCGTTTCCAACGTTCTGAACCGAACCTCCGCGAAAATAGTATCGACGACCGATATAATACTCTCCCCTTTACAGTCGAAGCGAGTTACTATTAAAAGCGAAACGCCCCGCCAACGCTTACGTTTTATTTTCTCGCAAAGACCAACGCGAAAGAGCCGCCCGTAAAAGCGAGAACGTAAGCTACCGCCGATTTCGCTAATGACCGGGCGTAAAACGCCCCCGTGAAATTTTCGTCCTTTATGGGTCGTGAGGGGCGAAAGGCGCGGAGGAAGTTTCCAGCGGGAAAACCGAGCCTCTGGTCAGGCGCGGATTATTCCAACCACGTTTCCCGATACATCGTCAAACTGACCCCTTTCGCGAACTTCTTCAATTTCCGCCGAATATTCCACGGTAATTGACGGTCTCGCTTCTATCCCGCTCGAATATGAAAGAATGTTCGTGACTTCCGGGAATCGTTCTTCCGTTCTTCGTTCTGCTCTTGACAGAAGTATCGATGCAAACCTCGTCTGGAAACGGATCCGAGGCTGGCGGCACGCAATCCTAACCCGGTACGTAATTTTTCGTTGATTCGAGGTGGATTTAGTATTGGTTAAAGGTGTAGGGGTAAAAATAAGACACGGAGATTCGAACCCACGATTCTCGGATCCACAGTCGATAGTTTTACGACTAATCTACGATTCGTGGTGTCATTTGGCTCCTCATTCTTGGGTATGGGGGCACGATATTGCACGAGGGTTGGTCATTCTTTCTTACGAGAAGTACTGACCTAAAAATCCACGACGCCTGACTCCAAGGATCGTGTTAGTGTAGGATGTACGAATGATCGCGGAACCACAGCATGGCACCCTGAGTTGGGAGCGCACTTCCCAGGGAAGATCGTGGAGTCGTGGCTCGCTCGGGTTCGATGGAATTAACCAGATGCAGCTAAGGGATGGGGGTGGCCAGATTGAGAGATTTACTGAGTACGGGCGGTCAGGTGGGCGGTTATTTATGAAAAAATCGATGCACGCTGCTCGAAAGTATATTTCAGAGGGATGACGCGGTGGCGTGTATGTATGTAGGAAGGGGATGGTTGGTCCGGGTGAGACGGAAGGAGGATCGAAGCGGCGGCAGGGAGAGGAGGGTCCATAAAATAGTTCGTGTAACGATATAGCGCGGCGGTTCCCTGAGCGAGTAAAACGGACTCGGCGTTAACTTAGTCCTATGATTGACGGTTTCCGGTTCCGGCTTGCCTCGGCTCGGACTGATATATCGCGACTCGCCGGAAGTCTGCGCAAAAGCATCGCCGCAGAATTATTGGCCGGTCACGCGGACCGGCCCTTATCGAATTTCCACCCTCGAAACCGAGCCTAATGTTTCCCTGGAACGCGAAAGTTCGCCCACCTTGCAGTCTCCTTGACGTACCCGTGTCTCCTCTGTCCGCCGCGACAGGGACGAGCTTCCACGGAGGATCAGCGATTTCGTGTTTCGAACCGGAAAGCGTCCTCGCCGAAAATCGATCCCGCGCGACGCGAGAATCCTCTCGTCGAGATCCGATCTCCGTAAACCGCGTCGTAAAACCGGCGACAGGACAGTAACGCACGCGTATCGTTGCACTTAACGTGACACTGGGAATTGCGCTGTAAAGCTATGGGAGCTGGGGGGGAGGGGACGCGACGGAAGCCACGAACAACAATGTCGCCCGGCGCGTTTCCTCCTCGACGAAGTATTCAATTACTAACGAGTGTCGGCTATAAAGCACACCACCCCCGCCTTCCACCGCCGCCGGTGGCAACACGCGACCAAGTCGCGCCGCGTAAAGGACCTTGTCACGCGTGTATTTTTAACGAGACTTCGCTTACCTCCCCTCCGCCAGCGCGCCACCCTACAGCGAGATTGACGTCGCGCTCTCCCTGCGTCCGTCGCTCGCAGACTACACCTGCGACTATCCACCCTCCCGTGCAGACACGTCCCTTCGCGCTGATCCCGTTCAGGGTAACGAATCGACTGTTCGAATCGGTAGGGGTGAGCCATAGTTTGAGTAAAGGGTTGCGGAGAAAGGACGGCGCGATCTGCAGTATCTGCGGTGTGGACGAAAGAGAGACCTTTGAATTTTATAACAAAAGTTTAGTAGTGTAGTATGATTATGTTTGGTTAACAAAAATGTAAAACTCTAAGAATCATCGAATAATTTAACAAACTGCAAAGAGTTTTTCATGACCATTCCGTAACTCATAAATCTGAGAAAAATGGTCCCGGAGTTGACTACCTGCGTATGGCTAAATTGCTTGGAGTGCAAAGGGTTAATGTAACCTCCGAATTTTATAGGACGAACCACTGTATTTCCTGGTACAGGGTGATTTTATCAGACTTTCCTCAAATAATTTCTTCCTCCAACCCCTGATTCAAAATCAATGCGGACTCTCAGCTATACCTGATCTGAAATTTTCGATCCCTCTCCCACTTCCCCTAAGATATCATCGAGTGAAAAAGCTGCGTTCTGCGTATCCCGGTGGTCTCGCTCACATTTTTCCTGGTTCGTTATCGCTAGGCGGCGTCGAGGGCCGCAGACTGCGTCGGAAGTAACGTTGGTGCCTCTTACCTACCCTCCACGGCCGCGGGGTGAGTACGTCCTTCAGAGCGTCTGAGCCGCGCGCGTTGCACCTGGTTACGTAGAGGCGCGTACAGTCGACGAAACTAGTCGTTGAACTTTCGAAGTTCAATGTCCGTGTCGTTCGATCCGCGGGAAACAGGGAGCGCGGAATTTCCCGGGAGATCCGTCGCCGTGTGTTTTATCAGGGATGTTTCGCTAAACTGGTTCCGCGCCGCGCATGAGATTTTCAGCCGAATCTATCCAACTCGTCCGACTTCACGGACCCTGCGCTAATCCTGCATTCCGTCGCGATGACTGCGTGAAACGCGGATGTGTCGAGTGAGAGGATTTCGAACAGTGAGCTTTGACTTCGATGCAACGATAAATGTTTACGGGATTGTAGGCATCGGAAGAGCCTTAACTCTTTCAGACCTGGCGATTGAGGACAAAACTGAGGACACGAAATTTAAAAATTACCGACACCTAGGAGGTTTTTTTTATTTTTTCCATGCTACTTTTAGAGTAAGTTAACCGTAAAAATTAAATTACATTCGTGCGAGAGAAAAAATAATTCGAGTCTGAAAGGGTTAAATTGGGGAGCTGAGTTCTTGGAAATGCCTGTAATGACGAGGGATTTTTAAATTCAGTTGCGAGTGAGAAGAACTTTCTAGAACCTATCAATAAAAATTGATTTCTTGTTAAATTTTAGAGTGCTCCCTTAATAGCTGAGTGCCCTACCCCTCTCATAATACAATTTCTTCCACACACGAAGAGCCTCACTGTATATAAAAATTCGTACCCACAAATACCTTCGCTTAGAGCACGTCCAATGTCCCGCAATATTATCCCAAACTTCCCGCGACATTGAATGAAATACAACTCGAAGCGCAGGTGCACACGCTCGCACCTGACCAACAAATAACAATCATCGTAACTTCGTCATTGTCAACGCGACGCAGGTGAGTCGCGATCGATTAAAACGCGCTGGTATTTCGATAGTACGCGCGGCTTTCCCGACGTCGAAGTGAAATCTGTGGGCGAGGGAAAGTCGGGGGGAACTACTTCCCCCGACTGTACCGCAAGGTGATCGCAATCGTTCTCGTAACAGGTGCACGCGCGACGCCGACGAGTCTCGAGGAGCCGCGCCGTTTGATCGAGCTTCCAACCAATCAGCGTCCCGATTCTACTCGAGACCACTTCGATAACCGTTCGCAAAAGATAGTCAAGCATCATCTTTCCCTCTCGGCGCAGACGGGACACGCCGTCTGAATTTCGTCGCGTTAATTTGCGACCCCGTCTCTCGCTCGCGGTCGCGCTCGACTTTTAATTTCGCTCGTCGCTGAAAACGGCGTGAATTCTCTCGCCATCTTCCGGTATCTGGGAAATTCCGGAAGGTTCTCGCTCGCTGGATGTACCATCGCGAATGGAAAAATCATTTCGTTGCACTTCTACGGTTTATTTCAGAAATTCTAAGTCGAAATGAAAGCAAGTTCGGCAGATAGTCCTCACGGTAGCATCTGCGGTAGTAGTCGCATCACCTCGGGAAAAGCCTGAATGACGTTCATGCCGTTTCTGATCATGGTTTCGAACGCCTGCATCATTTTCATGCATACAGTGACTATTACGTTTAGGGCCGCGACAATGCCGTCCAGTCCACCGATCCGGTTCATTACCTCCATGATCGACGTGTTCGCTTCCGCCTGGAAACAGGAAAATTCGAAACGGATCCCGGGGACGCGTTGAGGTGTTCACGTTATCGAACTTTTCTCGAACCGAGTATCGTCTGTCGGTTCTGATTCTACACTCCACGATCACAAGGGGGGGCACTTCGAAACCAATGAAGTATGTTATAGCCAGAGGCGTTATTTATAACTACCCGTTATTAAAATTTGTTTTTGTGAAAAATTATTACCATTATTCGCAGTACCAGTGAAAATGAGATAAATGTATCAACAGAGAACTGAAAGTTCTCCACAAGAAATAATCTAGGACACGCTACTTAGCACAAAGTACTAACTAAGATGAAATAAACGCATCAAAAATGCCCCCTAACATTCAACAACGCAACGGGGTTTTTCTAGACTTCAAGAGTTCAAGAATGGAAAGACGATAATTCTTCCGCGATTCTATCTCACCCTATCGACCAAGAAGACCAAGCACAGGACCAGAGAGATACCGACGATTAGCCTCATGATGTCCTCGACTGTTCTTCGCTGAAGTGAACTTAAACGCGAATCTTGCTGGCAGATATTCGTAAGTGCTGGCGGGTCACCATTAATCACCGGCCAGCCAGGTATCCGTATTTATTGTGCGGATCAGCCGGATGCTGGCGCGATTATCAGCCGTCGGAATTACCTCCCATCAGCAGTAAATTGCGCCGGGGCCGGACGACATTGTGCTGCGGCCGGTTCCGTGTCGCAGGACGACAGCTCGTTGCAAGTTACAACGACAGAAACGACGAACGCGAACCCCCGAATCCTGACCAAATCCTGAGACGAGATATGAAGGTTTAGCCTTTCGATCGTCGAGTAGTAAATTCCCCCAGGAGGGCTGGCGTGTGTTCCTGGAGGAAGAGAGACGATCGATCGGGTATCGCTGGACTCGGATTTAGCTGAACCAGCTGGACTCTAAGTTTTGATCGTTCCAACCAATTCCGTTGCTCGATTCATTGACTGGGTCTTTTCCCTTCGATAAATCTGATATCACAAACGTCTCGCACCTGGTTCACGTGTGCCTTGATTTTAATATTCTCCTTTTGCATCGAAGGAAAATTTCTTTCGAGTTCAAAGTTTCTTCTGGAATTGACACTACGAGCAATTTGGGGGATGAACTTTGCAGGAGCCTGTACGTTTCGGTTTTCGCGTCAGTTATTGTAAATGGCTGTGAATTTGCATATTTTGTTCGCGCGCCATTGTTTCATCGGGCGCAATTACAGCTTGAATATGTGTAGCGATAATTGTAGACCCTTATCCGCTGCCTCAGACAATGGCTCCCGAAACCGAAGTCGAATAGAAATATCCGTATTTCGCGAAGCTTTTCTCCTACTCGTTGTTAACGATGCTGTGTAATTGACCGATGACAATCTGGGAACACCTGCAATTACTTGACAGGGAACACCTGCAATTACTTGACAGGGAACACGAGTAATTTCGAGCACGAGCATTCATGCTGGAGAGTAAACAGGGTATATAAACCCAACCTTTTCAAGTTGACGTTTTTCAACGGTTCAGTCACGTAGGGCGAGGCGGTACGTATGCAAGTCTAGATGTATAAATTTCGTGGGGCTAAAAAAGTCACATTGCAATGTTGCGTGTTAGGGAACATTGTTGATACGTTTATTTCGTCTTGATTAGTACTTTGTGCTAAGTAGCGTATCCTAGCTGATTTATATCAACGACGAGGAAACGATTATTTTTTGTATATATTGCTCTCATTTTCGCTGGTACTGTATTTTAAACAAAGTGTCTTCGATGTCCGATTTACATCGATAGTTAGACTGCGGATTTGTATGTATTCATAGGAAATTTTAGTAATTTTAGTGCAAAGTGCTACAGAGTGTGCACGGTATGCAATAATATAAAAATATTGAAAGTACAGTTCATATTAGAATATTTGTAGAGTAAAATAACTTTCTATCAGGTTCAATTTTTCGTACAGTAATTCGTACACAATATCTTACGTCTAATATTACATTATTGAATTGCGTACGATTAATTTTGCTCCGTTATTGTTACTTGACATCTGAGAAATCAGTTTGTCTATTTATATAAACACTGGCGCACAAAATAACTGAGTGCTAGTCGCGAAAGAAACTTTTGGGACAACCTAATGCACAAATCGATACGAATATTTACGGGACTGGTTGTATATACGTAGATTTCATCTCAACTAGTACTTCATGTCATAAACAGCGTGTCTTGGTTTCCTGAATTGCATCAATACTAAAGAAAGGATTTCTTTTGGAGAGCTTCCAGTCGCCCTTCACCAACGTTCTTGGCGCGTTGATTTCGTCTTATTCAGTCTGCCGCGGTGCACCGTAGCAAATACCAAGAAAACTATTGTTTCTCGCGGAGAAGTTTCCAGTTGCACTCCGGCAACTGTCACCAAGTAGACCGGGAGAGGACCGCGAAAACATTTTACGGCCACCGTAGAAGAATATATCACGCCATCAACGCGCCATTACTCAGAGAAATAGGGCGAGCAGACGAGTTTCCGGTTGTCTTCGTTTTCAGGTCGCGTTCGCGGCGAACGTCATCTTTGGAGGGGCATGTAGCATCGCGGATTATTTGTTCGCGTCTTCGGCGTTACTATCGAAGTCTGTCGTTCCGGGGGCGTTAAAAAGCGATTTCCCGTCGCGAACCAACGACTTCTGGCGTCTTTATGTCTCGCATCTCGAGCACGTGCTCCTCCCACGAATTAGGTACTATTTCCTCGACGTCTCGGTCGCAGGACCGTATCTACAATTTCTGGATTTCTGCGCTCTCCGAGCCGCTGCATATAAACCAGCCGTCCCGAGAACTGTAACGGTTGCATACTCCGAGACAGTCGGTCCGCCTCTAGCTTACGATTTTTACTTTATTTTGCAAATTGTTTCCAGCTCAGCGTGACGGAGGGGAAATCGAGTAAATCCGGTCCTCGCGATCGGAATAATATATTTACAGTAACACGAAAACTCCAGGAACGCAGCGCGGCTGGGCGTAATGCGGGCTGCCGCGTTTACACCGTCACGTAGGTGCGGGAAACGAGCCACGGATTTCCCGATCTGTCTGCTAGCGTATACGGGCGATGTCTTTTGTCGCCGCGAGAGCGCCGTTTCTACGGGATTGAATCGTAATAAACCGGAACGTGACAAAATTTTACCAAAGAGACACGCGCGCTCGCGCCCCGTACCGCCGCGTCGGCGTAATAACCGCTTTCAAAGGGATACGCGAAACGAGCAATTAAATCTTCGACGACATTAACGACATCCTCGACGAAAGAGAAACGGACGCACGTCGGCTGGGGGAGAGGATAAAAAAGAGGATGTTCCCGTCGGGGCGAACGCGTCACCGTAACGACCCGCGAAACGTGACCCCTGGGGCTCCTCCGCATCTGACCAATTAAAATAATTCACCAAAACAAATAATTGCCGCGGGTTGATTCACTCGCGATGCGCTCGATTTGTTTATGGTTTTGGTAATTGGAGACTGAGGTGGTAATTCGAGGTGTATGCAGATTTCGATTTGGAGTCAGTTTCATAAATATTCGTACCTTTTGTGTCCATCGAAGACATTTGTCTAAATTGATCGATAGGTTGGTTGTTTCCAAATAAATTTTCTATTATAAATATATACACGTGCGAGGACACTATATTGAGGTATAACGAAATTGATAAATCTTAGAAAAAATTATGGTGCAAAAGTGATTCTATGAATTTTCAAAGGAAAACAAAATAGAGTACTGAAACTCTAAAGAAACAATGAGCAACATTGTTTTATGGTTCGTTTCGATGATAATAAATATTTTTTGTACAAAAATTTGTCATCGGTTCAGTTTTTCTCCTCGAATTAAGTTTACTTTTACGACTACGCGAAGCCCACGAAAAAGGGAAGCTATCAAAGTATAGCGTACGGTGGCTGCAGGAAGAAGCAACCGCACACCAAAAACAAGACGAATGCCATGCAAATGATCCAGATTCAACGGAGTTGTCACGGCTCCATCCAACGGGAACCGGAGCCTTTGATCGTGCCGCGAAACAGACGCGACAAACCCGACGTTAATCGAACGAATCAGCGTCGTGGTGACACAACGGTCCCCCGACGGTCCACTTGGGTTGCAGACAGAACATTTAACATACGAGTAACCAGCGGACAGGCGCCGTTGGAGGGATCCAGAAATAAACGAACGAAAGGGTGAGAGCCGATGTCGACGGTTCGTCGTTCACCGTCACGCACCTTAATTGAATCGCTATCTAATTCCGTTTGACGGCCATCTAGCAGGATTATGTCTTAATATGCTCCCTCTCTAGTTCCCCCACTGTTAGTATCGCGTGGAGAGTTTGCATCTTTACGCGTTTGCACTGTTCGTTATTGATAATTGAGCCGTTCGTTGCACAAATCGAACAACTTCATAAAACAAAAAGTTCTTGAATAGTTACAAAGGGTAATAAAGAAGTAAAGAATAATTTCAGGAATCGATCAGTAACGCAGATTTGTATGCATTTATAGGAAATTTGATCGTGCTAGAAACTACAAAACGCACACAGTATGCTATAATATAAAAGAATATTAAAGCTAGAGATTATATTATATTATTTACAGAGTAAAATTAAGTTCAATTTTTGTAACTACGTTTGCCAAGATTTTATTTTGCATAAAAATCCGCAGTCTAATAAGCCATGTCTGTAGTTCAGATAAATCAGGATATTGTAAGGACGATCTAAAATCGCAATTATTCCAACAAGTTCTCGCGAAATGAATACGCCAGGAGAGAACATAATGCCATTGCTTGAAACAGAGTTTCGTAGATAAACGACCACTGCAAACAAATCTAATAATATTCACCTAACCCTTCAGGAATTATCTAAAAACACGTCCACGTCTGGAATAGTCAAGAAAAGAAACCCAACTCGAGAGAGAAGACTAAAGCTCGCGGCCCGGTCGGACTGGTACTTTCTAAATGTTTTTCTCTTCTTCTACATCGACTGACGCAAAGACAAATAAACGTCCTCTGGTTCATCGTCGCGCGGAAACCGTAAAAAGTTCGAATCTCACGAGTCGCTGAACGCGTCGAAAGACACAGCTGTCTTTTTTCCAGCGCGCTAGAGCTAATGGACCAACTAAAAATCGCGGTCGCGTCGGAATTCGCGGATTCCCCTACTTTCTTCCCTCGCTGTCAGCGTCATCGCGTCACTCAGCCCTCGGTTTTGCTCGCCGCCCGCTACCGAACGCTGTCAGAGAAAACGAACGAATCGAAGCGAAAAGCAAAATAAAACAAGTCAGACGGTAAGACGCATTAGTCGAGAAACAGTGGCGGCGCTCCATCGTCTGGCATGTACCGCGGAACAGTTAAATAAACCCCAGGAAAATGCATTTCTCCGCGTGTCCCGGATAGCACCGGATGCGGCTGTCATCCCCGCGAGCTCGTGCATCATCTTACCGAGACTGCTGGATCGCGTCCTCCTTTCTTCGCCGTCCTTGCCACCCTTCTTTTCCCTTCCCTCTCAGAGTCTCAGATTTTCTTACCCGGGAGACTCCATTCCCTCCCCTAGGAGGCCTTCCGGTCAAAATGGCGGGCGATATTAATCCTAACTCGCGAGGAGGATATTTTCGTCCTAGAGGGTGCAAGTTAATTTGCCTTGGCCGCGTATTATCGGTATCATAAGTGGCGCTAGTTTTACAAGTTTATGTAACCCTTGGGGGCTCGTAAAGGAATCACTCTTACCTTAGCAGGTGGTTCAGGCTTTCCAGGATGACGTTGGCTCAGGCTCTCTGCACGATGATTCCCTGACATCCAATGTTCCAGTCGAGGGAGTTTCAGAGTCGTGGACCAGTCGCTCCGGAGTCGCTCAAGACTTCAAACTTCTTTTTACTTGTTGACTTCCTACTCGTATCACACCTCTTCGTCGTCTTCACCTTCCTCTTCTTCTTCGTCCTCGCCATCCTCCATCGAATCACTCCCTCCTTCCGCGAATTCACGTTCCGAAATGAAAAGAAACAAACGACGAACGCCTGAACGAACCGGGTTAAAAATATTGCTAGCGGGTTAAATAATATTTTTAACTCACCCTGGGGCCTCGTGCACGCCGTCGTTCAACGTCGTTCGTCGCGAGGACTTCATCTACGCGTGACATTTATTAATAGCCTTTCTATCTTTAAAAGGAAAGATGACGCGTCGTCGTGTCACCTCGACGCGCGAACTAACGAGACTAAAAGCTCGTAATTGATTCTCTTCCGGGAGCCCTGGCACCCTCTTCGCGGCTCCCAGCAAAAAAGAAACTATCTATTAACGGCGTTCATCGGCTGCCATTAAATTAAAGTTCGTCGCTTCGGTGCCACTCCCCGTAATGTTTTCATTCGGCAACGCTCGCTCGCGACCTTCCGAAGATTTCAGGAAGGGGAAGGAATTCCTGGAAACGGATTAGCGTTTTTCTGATGTGTTGTGGTATCGAGGCTTGTTTACTCGCTCCGACCTCGCGGCTCGAGGCTTCGCACATGTTACATCAGCCTTCGAAATTAAGAAAATTAAGACAAGTATTACAGGCAAAATAATTTTGTTAAAGTTACGTAACGGAAAATTAGGAAAGTGATGTGGAAATATTGAAGCTCAGAAATGCACGAACCTTAAAATAAAATTGCCGGAAATGCACATTTTCGTTTACAATCATACATCTTCGCATAAAATTGCCTCTCAAAGGGTTAATACTTTAAGGGTTAATCAAAAGCTGTTACTGTATCTTAGAGACCATAATTAATTAGCTCGCCACCAAAATGACGATGCCACGCGTCAAGATACAAAAGCACATACCCCTCGAAATGATTCTCCTCCCGCGTCACCAACATCGGAGTTCCCGATTTCGCGGTACACTGCGAATGATCGATCCTATTCGTCGAGAACTTCCTGCCAGCGATTTCGCATTAGGGTTCGCGAGACGTGTCGCTCCGCGAATCCTCGCGACGATTCCCTTCCGGGGATCGCGCGGCGCGTACGCGTCTCCAGTGATTAAATCTCATTCAATAACAGAAACTGGCGAAACTTGACGGAACTTTCGGGGAGAATCCGCCGCGGAGGAAACCGGTTTCTGGAGGTGTCGCCGATCGGGCGTCTCTCTCGTCTGGAAGCAGTCCGACGTAACCGACTCTCGAGGGGACGTTAATGTCATCTCCATAATCACCGCAGAGCCGAGTGACATGAACGTGATGCGGAAGCTCGAAACCCGGTCGTTCGGTCGGGCCATTACTAGTCGCGCCATCAATCCCTGCGATTAGGCTAATAATTTCTCCGCGTTCTCCCCTTCCTCTCGGGGACAGACGGCGTCCCGTTTGCGGGACAGACCGCGGCGCTAACCACGGAAAGGACACGGTGAATTATAACGCGTCCGTGTCCCATCGTGTTCGATCCGCGTCGAATTACCTCTGTATTAGGGCTGCCCAATCGGCCAAGGATTCAGCGCTCGTGTTGGCTCTTATCCTGGAACGGCTTGGAGGACGACTCGAAGATTCCGGCGGAATCTTGACAGTAATTAATCCTTTCAACTACAGCGGGACATGCATGTTCCAGCGAATATATCTGGTTTCCAGTGGACAGATTACCGTGATTAGGACATTTTTCCTTCTAGAATGAGATCACCAACGATTGCTAATTCAAAAGATTTCCGCGAGGGACATGCGAGGCGTTGAAATATGCAGAAATGTTCGCAGTTCGCAAAGCTTGTCGCGGAGGAGGCGACTCGATCTTCCGTACGAGGGGCCAAACTGAATCCACGAGAGCCCACGTCGAAGGAGTCATTCGGCCTGCCAAATGACCGATGCAATCGACCTTGCAAATGGCAACGATAGCCATCCAATCTCGGCCGACACTCTCGAGGGTTGCAAAGTGGATGGATACGAGGGACGTCGCTCGTGTACGATTCTGGCACCCCCGATTGTTTCGAGCTACTTTCTTCGAGTGCAACGTTTCTCTACTAGAATTTCGTGTTCTAACGTCCACTGTTGTAATATTTAAGCCTATGCTCAGAATTGTCAAGTATACGATGGGGTTCCTTCTGACAATTTCTTCTTCTTTGGAAGATCCCATCCTAGGTACCCTCAATCTTTTATTATCGTCACTTGACAGAATATTTATCAGTTTACCATGTTTTAGAGCATGATTGCACGACGAAATCTAAGATAAACAAAGTCTTCTTCAACGTAGAAGCAATCGAACACTGCCCTAAATCTTCTCCTTTGCATATCTCCGATACGGTTAATATTCCCAAATGCTCGTTTCTGGTCGCATCCAGTTTCGCAGCGCACATGGAAAGCCTGCAACGAGGAGTCTTACAAGGACAGCGTGCGAAGCGGTTGCGTACAGCCTTGAGTCGACTGCCAGGCGACCAGGCGATTGTTTAACAAACCAGTTCGCGAAGACTGTATCTCACCGTTCGCCGTAAGACAACCTGCGATCCTAATTAAGAGGAATGCCAGTCTCACAATCCGTTCTTACGTCTTCGTGCGACCGCAGTTGTCGGTCCGGGAGGCATTATCTTTAATGAGAAATTGCGTCCAGGCCGGCTATACCTCGTGGAATCTTCGTAGTCGGACGGCTAACGATGCCCGTGATCGCTAACCGTGCTATTAGTCAACGTGAATCTTGATACTCGCTAATTAGACCTGGCGTTAGTTTCATTTTAAAAAACAATTATCGAACTGGCCTCTGCGATCTCGCTCCGGGCACCGAAACTCTCGAGCTGCTACTTGAGGACACTGGAACTCGAGGAAACATGCTGAATTCGTTGCAGAACCTAGTCGCCCTTTCTTCTAGGCGAATGTAGAGGGAATAGAGTAGAATCAAGGATACAAAATGTTCGGACACGCACAGCCAGGCTTGTTTCATAGCAGAACTTCCCTCTAGGCCCTCCTTCTAAATGCAAAGAGAGATTTAAAACAAATCAATAGACACAAAATATTCAAACACACGGTGTCCACTTGTTGAGCTTTTCGTCATTTTGAATGAACTACCTCCAACTCTATACGTACTTCGTCTTCCAAAAGTCGCTATCACTAGCGACGTCTCCTACCAGTAAACTCTTATAAAATCAAGACCTCCTAAGACCCTCCTGTTCAAGAACCTCGACGCGCAGTAGGCCGCCTTTCAGACGGTTTTCTTCGACTTTCATCAAAGGATCGAAGAGCGTTACCTTCCCTTGGCATAGCTCGTAACAACGCCGCGGTGCTAAATGGTTCAAACGAATGTAGGTCGAGCATACTTCGAAAGCCTCTTTCAGAAATCTGAAAACGACTTTTCGCCCGCGAAAACAGAAACTCCGAACGTCGATGCACCAGCTGGATATTCGTGGAAATGTTTTTCCCAACCGCGTCTCGAGGCCGACTCGTCCCTGATTGCCTTCTGCGAACCGTTCGACCTCGATCGCGGCAGACACACCTGGATCCGCGGATCGCTGAAACGAAATGGTAACGCTGCTCATTAGAGGATGCCAGCTTGTTCGCGAGCGTTTTGCCCCCGTGTTTGCTCGCGCCATCATACGCACAGGGATGTAACAACTCGCCCAGTCTCTACCCTCTTCTGTTTACTTATTTTTCTCTGGGGAAAAAATTAACAGGGTCCTGAATTATCGAAGCTTTCCAATATCTCCAAGCACCAGAGCAGATAGAGACTTCCCGAAGAAGGGCTGCCTAGAAAATTTGTATTTAAGTGTAGCTGAGCTCCTAGCTTTGTCCTTTATTATCCGAGTAGCAGAAGAGAGGCTTCTTAGAGATTTCTTGAATTTTTATTTAAATGCAGCTGAGTCGCTAGCTTTGTGTTTTATTTTCCGAGTAGCAGAAGAAAGACTTCTTTAAGACTTCTAGTATTTTTATTTAAATGGAGCTGAGTCGCTAGCTTCGTGTCCTGTCTTCTGAGTAACGGAAGCGAGACTTCTAGAATTTTTATTTAAATGTAACTTAGTTGCTAGCTTTGGTTTTCTTTTGTAAACTCACAATTTTCGTGCTCTATTCCATAATGAAACGGGGCCCACATTCTTTGTCGTCCATCCATGAGGGACCAGAAGTTGCGTAAGTGCACGTTCGCAAAAGAAAGAACCAAGCATCTGGAGCTCGTTAAACGGGTTACCTCCGTCCTCGGTACGCGCCGTTCGGAATCGTCTCACATATCATTCATTTATTCCGGGGCGGCGAAAGAGCAAACACGATCTTCAGCGAGCCACCCTTCAAACGGAGTGAAAACAACGGGCACCGAAAAATAAAAGCGGGGAAACTCGGGGGATCAAGAGCGAACTTTCTTGTCGTCCAACTTTTTATCGATGCCACTGCTTGAATTCTGTGGAAGCCCGTGCGCGCGTATCCGTCGTGCTTTTACTCCTCGACGTCGCTTTACATCGTGTTCCGTTCGAAAATGCACGTACGTACGTACGTACTCCCGCGCTTCGCAAAGTTTTTTACTGTGCGGGAAGCAATTTTCTGAGATGCCGTTGACAAAAGTCGATGCTCGTCAGACGTATCTCCGTTGACCTAGTCCACGTTTTTCGTTCAACGTCTTCCCCTTTCCATCTCGTTGCCCTCGCCGTCTATCGAGGAGTTCCCTTTGTTACGTTACCAGCCATCGAAATTTGAAAAGCAAAAATGAAACTCTTTAAGAAGCTTCCTCCGACTTGCCGGTATCCTCTCGCATTCTGTCATCTTTAACGTATGGGAGTCGCGACATCGTTCCTTTCCCTTCTACTGGCTGCGGACGTTAAACGTATGGTGAATACGCAGCGAGTCAGATTTGTCGCAGTGCTTTATGGATATTATCGGAAAGAAGTTCCATTCGTTGCTGAATTTTGGGAAGGAGGTGGTCCGAAGTTGCGAGGAACTGAATTAGTTTCATTTTATCGATATTCTTCAGGGTTGGAGCCAGTTTGTAGGTCAATCTGCTATCTAGCAGGTCGTGACATCGGGACGATGGCGATTCGGGTACGTGGGGACGCTACACCCCAAAGGCCTCAAGGCCCCCTTGCGTGAGAGACATGCTTTGAACAATGTCACACTCTGATCGATTACTCTGGTATATAATCTCTATGCATTTAAAATTTCATTATAATATATGCAGTAGTTCAGGAGTTCTGTGTATTTTATCGAGTGCTTATACCATTTATGCGGTGTCGCAGAAAATGGCCAAACAACTCCATCTAGAAGAAGAGTAGACATATCGCATATCGTACACTCCCTCTCAGATGCCTCGAACACAGTCGAAAAATCGCCTCCAACTCAACCTACAATTTTCAATCTTTCTCGCAACGCAACATCCCCCGTGCCATTCTCCTATGTTCTCCTTTTCTCTGTCGCGCGTTTTCGTTGCCGAAAAAAACCCCCGTGGAAACACGGCGTAATCAGGAAAAAAAGGGTTGAAACGCGGGCACGGGATGGTTGTCCATCGCAGCTGGGGTGTCGAAAGTAAACGACGCCCGTGTACCCACGCAGGACGCGGCGTGACTGGTGAGCGCATTAGAATAACGTCCCCTGTACCCAGTCTGCTACTAATTACGCTGAGTTTGTATTAATGCGGACGTTAGCATTCCGCCATGGCCATCCGGCTTTCCGCATCCCGCGGCTGCCGCAGACGCCGGTTACGTGTCGACGTACCCCGTCGTCGTCATCGTCGTCGTTGCTATTATTGTTGTTGTTACCGGTGTCGACGACACGACCACCCCATGTCTGCTCATTGCTTGTCAAGGGACGCATACCAGGTGGATTTAACTACTCGCTGGTGGACCGGTCTGACGGGGTAATCGTTGCAAGTTACATTTTTATTGACGTTGATCAGTGATCGTTCCGAAGGTTCGTGCTTTCGTAAATCGTTGAATTTCGAGGCGAGGGCAGTTAACAGCGCTCGATGAAGGTTTAAATCGAAGTTACGCGGGTGTTGGTTCGCGTACACTGTCAATTATATAACGAGGGGGTGATAAGTCTACGAGGACCCGCTGTGAAGGTTTCTGAAGACGTGGACAAGTCCTGTTCGAGGCTCGAAAGGGGTGAATGCTCAGATTATTTATTACGTTGCCTATTACGCGATTAGAGATCTCTTCCGATTCGCTGTCGATCGCTGCCAGGATTCAACACGACGGTTCAGAGGGAAAGGATCCTCTGTACTGGCAGTGGAAGGCTGGAAAGTGCCTCGGTGATCCTGGCAGAGGCAATTTCCGGAAAGCATTAATACGCTGCAGATAAGATTGGCAATTCCTTGGATCTCGGTGGCAGCCATTACGGAGCCGGCGCGATATCATAAAACAGAAGCGATTTTCAATAACGACTAGCGATAATATTGGCAGACAACGAGTCTCGGTGTCCCCTGCCATTGTACCTTTTTTCTCTCCCGTTTCTCCCGTTCTCCAGATAATTTTCAACACCCTCTCCCGTTCGACGCCACTTCCCTCTCCCTTCCACCCTCAAAGAAAACGTTCAAATCGAGCAAATAATATCGCGTAAATGCAAATTGGTAGACGCGTTAACGAGAAAATATAATCACTTTTCCTCCCCGTTGTATCCTCCTCGAATCTACTTTCTAAATCCTCGATTCATCTCGTTTGGAGATTCCAAAGACCAGACAGCGTCGCGACCCTTTCGATCTCGCTTTCCTCCGCCGATGAATGGCCACCAACCTTGAGAAGAGTCACTCTCCCACTCCCTCTGTGCCGTAATTAGGGAAGATCGATCACGGCTCGCTCGAAAATTTAATCTGGCCAAGTTGATGAACGCTAGACCAGCGTTGAAAGAACTTGCTAATTATGCCGCGTCTAAACCCTGCTCCCCTGACACGGGGATGAATGGAGATTTAAGGCGAAGCGGCAACAAACCTGCCGCGGACCCTCCTTCAACGTTGCAGGTTCTACTTTATTCAATGAATTTAACGACGGTTGAAATAGGAGAAAAATAACGCATCGAGCGCGTGTACCTTGCTTCAGTCAGCTGTGCTTGACGACTACACGAAGAAATGACAATATTTTATGCCGCGACGACTAAATTTTCTTTTTCTTTTATAATCGTGCGCCCCAAAGAGTTAAAGCGTCTATGTATCATAGATATCATAAATGACTATGTCACTGCTTGATTCTCAAGGCTCTCACAGGTCCACGCTCTGAAAATAGTACCCCACAGCTGATCGGTTAATTACACTACACGAAGAAATAATCGAGACTCCCAAAATTATTACACAAGCGACATCGATGTCCCCCAAACAGCAATCGATACCACTAGCGAACGCATCAAACCTGGCCAACGTTGTTCCCGGACCATATTCCGCTCGCATCGTTCTAAGGTATTCATCATCGAGCGAGCGTCCAGCCGCAGCGTTAACTCTCCTACATGTTATTTACCAACAGCCACCGGAATTCGAGCCAAGTCCGTGCAGCTCTCGTTGTGTTGCGTGCGTCGCTCGCTTCTCGCGCATTCCCGAAACACGTCGGGGGGAAAACAGCGGAGAAAAATGGGGAAACGTCGGGCAGAAAAAAAAAAAAGGAACGCGTACCTTATCTGGCGGGCGGTCCGTTCCGAGCATTGTTTCAACGGGGAGGGCGAAGGCGGACTGTGGCAGGGGTAGCGAGAAACGAAGGTCCGACGGTGTACGTGTACCCGTGCTTTTAACGAGCAAACTTTCTACAAATAAATTTCGCAAATCAGCGAGCCTGTTCCTCCTGAGAAGGAGCCGACCCGTTGGCTACGTATTCGCGCGTTGCCGCCGCGCGTATCTGGCAGCAAGTTGGACCGTCGTATCTCGCCGCTCGCTTTAATCTGGGAAGAATAAAGCGAACAACGCGAACGGCCACGGAACGAGACGAATACCTGCCTTTACGCGGGAATGGACCTCCGGCGTCTCTCTTTGAAACGGCGATTGGAACGGCGGAAGGGTGGAAATAATTTCTGTGGCCTGAAAGCGGTCCTGGACGGCAGGATTGCGCGCCCGGGGGTCGCTCCTCGACTCGCGATACTGTCAAAGGGAACCCGAAACTTGGACCCACGAAATGTTTTGACGTGGAAGGTCGCTGTCGAGACGCAAATGGAAGGGGAGAGGGTGGAACGATGGAAATTTAAGAGAAGACAAAACGGAACGAAAACGAACGGAAATTGAAGGATAGAATTTTACTTTCCTAACTACGCACGGATACTTTTGGAGATATAATATAATTGGTATTGATACTTTTCGGTGTTCAAGTTAGTAGTGTATGATTAATCTCGTATTGTGGATATTTATGAATGTGCAGCATACAGCAGTGCAGATGAAAAAATAACATGCACAGTTGGTAAGTATTCGTACCCTTCATGTCTATTAAAAAATTTGTCTAAAACTATACGCTCGTAACCTATTTCGAAATTAGGAGCGATGGAAGAGCGGCTTAATTGGCATAACTTTTAAGGTAAACCACTCCCCTTGTCTTTCGTCATTTCCTGCCAAAATCGGTGTCCGTGTTCGGGTCAGGTCCAGCTTAGGGTCTCGTCCAACTTTTCCCTCTTCGATTCACTTCCTCCCTTTCTTCACCCTTGGAAAAAGTTTGACGTCCCCGTAACCGTTTCTATCGGTCGGCCCTCGACATCGTATTAATTAGAGGACTTTCAAACAATGACTTTACTTAATCCCTCTGGCCTTGTTGCTCGATTTCGTGATACATCCACCCCGTTCCCCGCGTTTCAATTACCTTAATGCCACGGCGAATCGCTAAACGCCGCGTGACTCATTCCACGAAACGATAGGAGATTCGAGGAGAGGCTAACGCGGTCTTGGCGTTAATTATCGTTGCTTTTGGCGAGTCGTTTCCAAGGGGAGCGGTCCGTTCAACGAAATCTGTCCCTTCCTGGCCAGGATTTATTCGCTCCCGGTTAATTCCACGCAGGGAGCTTAAAAACTAATAAGTAACGTCCACGAAGACCTTCCCTTTTTCTTCGCTCAGAGACGATTTCTTGGCGCTTTTGGACGAGTCCTCGCTCAAATCCCCGACGTGAAAATATTTGTATTCTTTGGTGGAGCGATCCGACGACCGTATTAAGCTTCTCAGCTTCTTATGAAGAGCTACTCCCTCGGCTTTCGACGGAGGAAAGGCGAGACTGATTTCTTTGGACTTCTCGGAAGACCAGAGCCACGAATACTGGCCAATTAATCTACGCGCGGATCCGCCCCTGGTAGCGACCTTTTTGTCTCGGAATTTTCTCGCCCCCTTTTTAGTCCTCGCTCTTCTATACCGGCTACCAAATTGGACAAACCATATTCTGTTCACCGGAAGGATGAGAAAAGTTTTACGAACGTCGCGAGCGGTTCTCTTCCAACTTATTCGCAACGAACTTTTGCAAGAATGTCTGGGGCGAGTTCGCAATTTATTGGAAGACAGTTCCCTGTAGATATGGGATCAAATTTGGTCGCGCATAATGAAGTCACATTTATTTCGGTCACGCTGGAGGTTCCTTGACAATGTTCGAGGGTGGATTGACAGAAAAGAGTCGATTTTGTGTTAATATTCACAGTCGGTTCCAGTAGTATTTCTACTCTCTCTATATATTCAAGAAATTTGTCTAAATTAAATGGTAAGCTTAATGTTTCCAAATAAATGGTTCGTTATGATATGGAAACAACAAACCTATCATTTATGGAACCGACTTTACATGAAGTCTCTGAAAGCAATGATAAAATATATTTAACGACAGAAATGTTTACTAAATTTTATATGGTTACTTTCAATGGCCTTTTATATCTGCGATGTCCCGATTCGAAGCTTCATTCTTGAGACGAACATCAGTGTCTACGTCAGTTTGTCCACGCTTCTTCAGAGACACCCTGTACATCGCCAGCGTACAGACGGACGCAGAAGCAGGGTTGGCTAATTGCTGGGAATGTGTCTTCTCCTGGTCACAAAGCTCGCTCGCGGTCGACAAAATGGCTCGACAAAGTTAATCCCTCCGCCGAGCTTTCACCCCCTTCCTCTCGGACTAGTCGCCCTTCGAGAGCCGAAATCTCATAAATTCGGCGAAGCTCTCGATCCGCTCCAAGATTTAGCTGAAAAAGGAACGGGAGATCTTTCTTCGCCCTCGTTACGCCACCCCCACCCCAGCGGAAGCTGGATTATCCACTGGAATTAACTTCCGTCTTGGAAAACTCTGGCCCTGGCACTCTTCGAAAATCCCAGCCTAGATCTTGGCCCTCGCTAATTCTGAAAAATTTCAGGACAATTTTCCATAGTCCCTCTGATCGTCGTGTATCAGTACTGCAGTCGATGGTTCTCCATCATTGCGGATATCTGAGAACATTAAAGAATTTTCTATGCTTTAAGAACTGCATGCGAAGCTTTAACACGTTGCCACGTTGACTTATACGGAATTTCTACAGGACTGAAATTTTATCTCGAGACTTAGCCTTCGTAATCGTTGAAATTTCTTAGTGAAAAGCTCTGTCACCTCTATATACAAGCGACGTGGTATTCAACGTGGTAACCGCATTATTCTCGAGATGTACATTCCCCCAGACAGAATACATCTCTAAAAGACTACTAAAGATCCTAGGAATGCTTTTTATTAAACCCTTCCCTAGCAACAGGTCCTCCAAAGCTCGAAAACTAGTCAGTACCTCGACTGTACACTCCATATCAAGGTCAAGGTCATCACGTGGCCTCGATATAAATGATTACCCTTTAATTTCCAAAGTTCGTCCCTTTTTAATGGTCCCAGAGTAGAAGCTACCTTTCGAACGCACAATTATGGATTGATAGTCCGAGGCGCGTCGACGGTCCCCCCAGCGAGACGAAGCGACTGCCGCGAATAAACTGAAAAAAAGTTGGTTCGTTGCAGCAAGTGGAGCAAGGGTGGCAGACTGCGGTGGCGCGAGCCCTCGTATTAGTTTTTATTCGCTGTTTGTTATACACCGTGAAGGCATAGGCGTCGGTAACCGGCGTCAGACCGCCCACCTACAAGCCACGGCAATAAAATGGATTTATCGATGCCACAAAATGGCGGCTCCTTGCCCGTTTTCAGCCCGTGCTCGTACTTCATTTTGCCGATATTAAATGCTGTAAATTCAGGCCGCCCGCCACTTTTCCCTCTCTTTCGCTTGCGCGCGGCCACGTGCCCTTTCTCTTTTTTCGTTTCACCTTTCCCTCGCGTCGGAAACGAGAAGAATGAGAGACGAGAGGGCGAGAAAAAGGTTTGGAAGGGGTTGGAAAAATTTCCAGGGAGAACTTCGGTCACCCGCAATCCGCGGTGCCAAGGACGAATGCGCTGCGAAGCTAATCAAATGTCGGGCCTTCGAGGAAGCTACTCAGGACTCGGATAATTTTATTTAATTACTCGAAAGGGTACGGGAACAAATCTGTTCCTGGAAAATGGCGCAGAGCTAGGTGAAACTTGTTCAGGACTGAAATTTTCACCTAATGGCTTCGTACTTTCACAGTCTTGTCTGCGAAAATTTTTCCTGATTTCTAATTCTAAAAATGAACTGACTCTCTCCATATAAATAATAATAATGACATTCACCTTTCGCAAAATATTCCCAAGGAAAGGAGGGCGCAATTAGCTTCAGGCTCCGCCTAGTTCGGTGTCGGAGAGAGAAGATTAAATCTCAATCAAAAATCGCTCAGGATCGCGGATCCTGGGGCACGAAAATCAACGGGGCCGTCGTGATTCGGGGCTTCGTTGGAAACGATGGATCTACCATGGGTTCGAGATTGTTCCCCGATGGTGAAACGTTCACGAATTTCGCGACTGCTCTCGTCGAAATTGAAATTCGAGCGAAGTAACTTCCCGCAGCGGCGCGATGTTGCTCCAGTTTTCTTTCCCCCGTTCCATTTCCGCCGCGGCGTCTGGAAAAGGGACGACGTGAAAAGACGGAGAAAGAAAGGATCTTTCATCGGGTGGAAGCCACGTTCGCAGCTTCCCTCTCTGGATGGTTCACATGTCGTAACTCATCCGGAGTAGTCCGATATTAGAAAGGTGACATATCGTCATGTATTGTGAACCGTCCCTGAAAGGAACTTCAGAAGTCGCCACCCCTCTTTTCACGTGTATACGCCTTTCGTATCTGCCCCCGCGGATGGTGTAACACGTACGATATATTATTCGGGCGGCAACATAACGAAACCGTACCGCGGAGCCGTAAAGATACATTAATCCCCCGACAGCCGCGTCCTTTATGGAAATACTCGCGCGGAAACGCGAGAAGGTTCGTCGGGAACGCGGAATTTATTTTGCCAGACCGGGTAAAATACTCCATCTACGCGACCTGGTTAAAATTGACCCCGGCAAGAGTGATATTAAGATCCGTTTCTTCGAAGAAGAGACGAGCGAAATAATATTATGCCGCTGTACCGTGAATTTTCTAACAGAACCGATCCCCTCTCCCTTCTTTATTATCTCTTTAAAACCGTAGATAATTGACTCAGCCCAGAAGAAGAATATTTCTAGAGAACAACCGCGAGAAAATATTTAAAAATGTTTCTTCAGGGGTCCAGAAAAATGAACCAGCGTCGGTTACGTAATATTATATTTACTCGTGTTTATTCGCGTTCGCGTAATTCGCGAGAATCGTGTAACAAATGCTGTACAGTTGTAAATTACTCGCGAATACATCGCCCACCTTTCGCTAGGTCAGAACACATCTGGCATTTTTCCCGTGTCGTCCACCAAGAACAATGCGCGGCTCACCGGGACTCGGTGTTCGCAGTTGTTAAACACGCAGCTCGTCGCACGCTCTGTCCCAACGGTAATCAAGATCGTAAATGCACGCTTTACGATCGGTCGCTTACGCAAAAACCCAATCATATCCGCGTAAACCGGAAGCATCGCGCAACACGTTACCGCGCTGCACCGTGAAACTAGGAAACAGACACGCCGCGCGCGTTTCGCTACGTTCCTGTCTCTCGGTCGCGGGAACAATAAATTTCCGCGTTGCACGTTCACACGTCCGTGTTACGCGAGATGTGCGAATGGCCAGCACTCAAATTTTGGGCTATCGATCCATCGTTTGCGCGCGATGCACTTGGGAGAGGAAAAGTTGACGAGCCGAACGTATGAATTACTTTTGACGGTATGAAAAAGTCTGAGATTAATATTAAAACTAACGTAGGAGACCGATGTAGTGAGATTGCCTGAGTAAAGGAAGGATCCTGTAGGCGTGAATTTCAGTGGAGAAAATGGTACAATTATCTCTGTGTGCGTTGGAAATCGATGAAATTTAAACGGTATGTCTCCTGCAGCTAGAGTATTTCGTAACAAATGAAAATTCATGGTGAGTCACCTTGGGTCCACATCCAATTTCAAGCTCTCTTCCACTATTGTTCAGAGTTCAGCATTATCCTCGACAAAACAAGACACTCGTGGACTACTCTTATAGTCTACCTAATCTCCCTCGAAATCACATCCAATATCTGAAATTGCGCGAACTTCCGAGACGATCGTCCCTGGAAATCCATCTCTTGGTCTTCGAAGTCTCCGCTGCTGTGCAGGTATTACACGTTCAGGGACGACATGTTGCTGGTGCCGAATACGACTCTCTGATAATTCTGGTACAGCATATCCTTCAATTGCTCGGCGTGATCTTTGTCTCTGGTCTCGCAGACCACCTTCACGTCCACGCTGAAAATATCCGACATGATCCACGCTCGCTCGTGCATGATGTCCTTTATCGAGACACCGATGCTGGCCAACATTTTGCAGAGCTCTGAGATTCCGCCTGGTCGATCGGACACCGTCACCGTAAACTTCAAAAGACGACCTTCCGCTGCCAGGCCTCGCTCCAGACATCTTCCCAAGATGGTCGTGTCGATGTTCCCTCCGCAGAGAGGCAACACCACTCTGATTCAAACAGAAAATAGGTAACATTGAGAATAAAATTGATCCTGATGACTAAATGCTTCAGCGATGCTATAGTAACGCGATAAAGTGATGGAACAATGCAGAGCAAGCGATGTCTAATTCCCAAAGGGTCAAGAGACCTCGTCGAGGGTCGACGTCTATCGAGCAACATCAAACAACCTTTTGCCTTTGAGTTCGTCCAACTGGCCGGCTAAAATGGCCGCTAATCCGGTCGCGCCAGCACCCTCGACAATGCACTTCTCGTTTTCGACCAGCTTCAAGATCGCAATGGCTATCCACTCCTCCTTCACCACGACCAATTTGTCGATCAACGGGTTCGCCGTGGCAAAGGCGTTGTATCCGACCATGGGAACCGCCAGTCCGTCCGCCAAAGTGGACTCTATAGGGGTGTATATCGGCCGGTCCGCTTTCCTTGCCGCGTGGAAACTGGAACACCTTTCCGATTCAACCCCCTGAAACGGCAAGGAAAAATTGTGTGATAAATGCTCCAAGGGGTGAATGTTCGAGAATCTTTCGTTTTTAGTTGAGAAGAAATAAAGGAGGCAACTTTTAAACGAAGAAATATTCAAACAGACTCACGATGATCGTTACGTTGGGATGAAGAGTCTTCACTGCGAGAGCTACCCCTGCTATCAAACCACCCCCTCCCACTGGAACAACCACCGCGTCGATGTTTGGTACCTGTTCGACGATCTCGAGGCCTAGGGTTCCTTGGCCTGCCATGATGTCTGGGTGGTCGTACCTGGAACATAGATCCATCGATCTCCTTTACAACAAGAAGATTCGCTTCAGAGAAGAGAAGAATCAGATTTAAAGTATCTATTGTCGTATCTTCTACATTAAATTCAAACAAATAAGTCTATAACAAGTTTTTGCTTTTGCTATCTAGTGTGCAAATTTTCGATACCTGGTCGATAAAAATCAATTGGTAAGTGAGCTGATGAATGATATACAAGTAATGACATTCGCAGAAACGACATTCCTTTCTGACCCCTTAAAACTATTATTGACTGGTATTACAACTTTTCTACCCATTTATGTATGTCAATCCCTTGTCCTTGGCGCATTGAAAGGCGATCCGCTTGGCCTCCCCCATATCGCGGCCATCGACGATAACGGTGGCACCGTACTGGCGACAGGCTGTGATCTTCATAATCGGCGCCACGACTGGCATCACCACCGTTACCGATATTCCCAGTTTGTAGCCGTGATAAGACAGAGCCAGTGCATGGTTACCCAACGAAGCCGATATCACGCCTATCTTCTTCTGTTCGTCCGACAGCATCACGAGAGCGTATCGCGCCCCTCGCTCTTTAAAGCTCCCAGTCAACTGGAGGAAGTCTTTCTTCAGGTACAAGTCGATCCCTGTCATCTCTGACAGTCGCGAACGCTGAAAGAATAAACGCGTGGTTATTAACGAAGATCTCAGTTGTAGACACAAGGTATGTAAAAGGTATCGATTTGTACGAGGAAACCTGGAGAGGAACCTTTCACGAAAGATGCAGAAGGATAAATATTGGTAAGCCAAGATAAACTGTAGTAGGATAAAGAGGATTAATCCTTGCGAACAGATTCAGGAAGGGTGCCGACTGAAATACTAATTAATCTCAAAGTACACAGATCTGAGACACAGAACATACCACGCAAGGCGTGTTGACCACGCCGCACTTGATCTTGAAGGCAGCCGACGTGATGTCCTCGAAGGTGATCTTCTGCGGGTTCTCCTCGACGCAGAAGGGGTCGACCAACGGCTCTACATTGTCCTGTACAGAAAAATTCACAGGATTCGAGGATTTCTCTCGAGACCTCTGTTCGATTCGATCGAAACCGTGCACGATCCGAGATAGTATCGGGAACAGACGTTCGAGAAACTCGAGGCAATCGGACACGACGCGTTTGAACGGTGATAGAATCGTCAAACCCGTCTCGCAAAATCGTAATCGCATCTCGATTATTTCTTTCCGATTCCTTCCATTCCCCAATTGCCGCGATAAACACGATCGAGGGATCGTTTTCGCGGGTTAGATCCCAGCTATAAACGCTGATGCAGTGGTGGTTACGTGAGAGTTCGCCGACTCCAGGCCGTCGGTGTACGGTATTAGATCGCACGCGTGACCGTTGACGGGGCCCTCCGTGTTCGATTTCTTATTCAAGTCCCTCATGGTCGAGCAACAACCGTGGCACGTAACACGCGTCGAATAATCGACTACGATCGTTTGCGCGTCGCTCGAATTACTTATAGAATCGCTGGTTAACGCGTATCGCTGTGACATTGGTTATCGCGAACAACCTTCGACCTCTTTTCACAACTGACAAGGAACTCAAAGTCTCGTGATTGCCATAGTTCCCCAGTCGTTGCATTCGCCGCGGCGGTGTTTGTCTTCGTTTTTCGCGATAACGCGAAATAATAATATTCCACTGAACGCGATTCGATTAACGAGAACGCGATCTTTTCGTTTTCACGAGGCCTGCAAGCGATACGTCCACGAAAACGATCGCGAATCGTGCCGGGTATCGATCGACGAACTTCGCCGGACGGTTCGCCGATGGTAAATACGAATGTACCATGATTGATTTCGTGCAAACTGCTTTCCGCTCCGGTTCCGCCTATTTGACCGCGAACTGTGCTCCTAGGCGTCCCGAAATCGACTAGCCCTCGTAACTCGCGATCGTAGCCAAAGCTTCCAGTCGAAGATAACCCCGACCAGGCCGATGGAGCTCGAACGGTCTCGATATCGAAAGGAAATTATCGCGCTGGAAAATACCTTCCACTCGTCGCGTCCTCTCTGGATCTATTCATCGTTCGCATTTATTTTTCTTCCTTTGTTCTCGTCCACGACGAACTCGCTCTTTATACTTTGATTGGTTAAGGCCGCATTAATGGTAAAAACATCGTTCGTTCGAGTTGTTTATTTCGATCCATTATTTACAAACGCGTAAACATGCGATGTCGATGATTGGCTTTTCATCACCCGGTTAATCTCGGAGTTGATGTTTCGGAAAAAAAAAAATTCACGCCGTAAACACGTACACGTGGACGATTCCAGATAATCGATGATACAACTTGGTCGACGTTTAACCGAACAGTTGATGGCGGAAAACACGCGGGAAACCGTGAAAACTGACGACGCGTGACCGTCGCTCGGCGCATCGTATTTGCCTTTGATGCTGATGCAAGCGTAACGATCCTTGTTTGCCAGGTAGGCAGATATGCGTCGACAAAAAGGCACGACGTCGGATCTAACTGCGTCAAGAGCCTCGACCTCGTCGATTTTTATGCGTTCGCCAGCACGTGCATTGCGCCTTCCTATTTTCCTTCGCTACCTTAACCGTCGAATATCGCGCCGATCGAGCGGAGGAGGTTCATTTATCGACGAGCTGTATTTCTCAGTGGACCAGGTGAAAAAGTGCGACGTACGGATCGTTACTGTCCCAGGTATCGGTAACAACCGTTTCTACTCGTCTCGAACACGTGCGACTGGACTTCTTTATTGGAAATTTGATGCTTTGTAATTCGTACGAAGCAGTAAAGTGATGTGTTTATGTTACAAGCTCAATTTTCTTATTAATTTCGCAAATTATATAAGCCAGTAATTTTCGTTTGGACTATATATATATTCTAGTGATGGTCGAAATCAATGAATAAACTACAATTTCGCACAAAAGTTTCTTAGAAAATCGATCGGTATACGAATACATTCTACACCCACTGTACCTTCGTAAATTGAGTGGACTCTGTGAGTCACATAAAATTATAGATTTTAGCTGTTCCAAACATGAACAAACGTTTGTTAGCCTAGAAACATAGATAGCCCGAATTCACTTTCTTGTGTTTGATAGAGAGCATAGCCGCTAATAACAGCGATAAACTCGATAAGAAAACAAAATTACATAAGTCCGTCCATTAAAAATAAATATTTACCTCAAGGAAGTTCCATAATCTTGGGTCAACTGACCTGACTCGTGCATGACTCATGCGGTTTCACAGACCGAGGCGATCTCATTGTCAGTGGACTTCCAAGAGAATATCTGTCCCACTGAATAGTTGCTGCAGAATTTTAAGGAAGGTCTCTTAGCATCGTGTCCAAGACGAGTGACGCGACTGATACAGAGGAGAAGCGAAGATGAGTTGAAATCTTCGAGTGCAGTGACAAACGTTACAAAATTCTGACTCTGTTATTTACAGAGGATCGCGCTGCAATAGAAAAATATGTAACAAATACAATTTACAATTGGACGAGACGATCGCAACGTTCAAGAGGCACTCGTGCCTCTGCTGCTCTCGACTATCCGTCGTCTCTCTCTCAGAAGCTCCAGGAATCGCGCCCTGGGGCTTCCAGGGTGTTTCAATTTGTCCCTAAAGTATGCGACGTCGCTCGAGCTCTCAGGGTCCGACTGATCTCTGGAACACCCGCACAATTTCGTATCGTCTCTAGTTTTTCGCGAACAATCGATTTCGCGAAACCTGTCCCTCGTATCAGCAGTCCAAGGGCGTTGCACTGGAAAACTCGTCCCTGAATTCAATTTTTCCAATGAGAAACTGTCATCGATTCCAGAGTCGATCGTGGAACTTCTGTTAGGGCCCGGCGAATCACCTTGCAATCTCTTTTCGACACTCGTCGCGTCGACCGACCAGAAAGCGCGATCGAATCTTCTCAAAGGTAGAAACTCGTCCTCCAAATCGTCGTCGACGTTCCCTTGGCTCGAGCCAGTCCTCGCCACCGACAGGTTCCCCGTGATCTCGTACCTGGTGAAGTCCTGCGCTTCGTCGTTGTCCGGAGAAGTCTCGTCGAGGTCGAAGCTTCCTCTTACGTCTCCGCGAAATGGCTCCTTCGTCGCGCGATCCTGCCGAAATTTCGAATAAGCGCTCGAACTTGGCGACTTGAGATCGGACAGATCGGAGAAACGGTTTCGCAAGTTCCCCGAGCCTCGATAACGAGCCGAATTGGCCACGTTCATCAACTGATCAAAGATTCTCTTCTCCAGGTCATCCTCTTCGTTTCTCCTGTTGGACTCTTTGGTAACGCTGGAACCTCCAACGAAGGGGACGTCTGTTTCACGAGAAACCGCGAAGCCTTTGCTCGCCGTAGGTGTACGATCCGTGCTAGGACTCGCTAAATCCAGTCTAGCGCCAGCAGATTCGCAGTTGACACCGTATTTCTCTCGAAGCAACTCGTTGTGCTTGCCTACACGCCGAATGCACCCCTCTAGACTCTGAATACCCTTTAGACACCTTTCGTACGCATCTGTGGAAAGGATTCCATCGGTATCCTTCAGGTTGACGTCGATATCGTCCTTGGGGCTGGTCTTGCGTTCCATGAACTCTGCATGATCGCGATTCCATGCAGAGGAGCAGCTTCTGCGACGGGTCCCTCGTTTTCTCGCTCGTTCGGGAGGCGTGGATGTTGTGCACCTTAAAAAAGTCAATTTACTTTTCATATTTTCGTAGGTCCAGAATTGAAACTTAACTTTCAACACATTGTTGACCGGTCACGAGTAGACTCGCGTTAGCACTTGCGATTCATTATGTTGTAAAATCCCCGGTCAACAATGCGTTAACATGGACGGTTCCCTTACCTCTGCAGCATTCCCGCGATGTTCACGTACTCGTTGATGGAGTTCAGGTTCCTCATGAAGGTCGCCGCCTCGCCGAGGTACTCCTCGATGATGTTCCTCGTCGCTCGATCGTACGATAGATCCTCCTCGTCGTCCTCGGCGTTCTCGCAGCTGTCAGACTCGCTGCACGTGTTCTCCGACAACTCCTCCGCGGAGAACTTCACCTTCTTCTGTTTCGAGTCCCTTCCAAAGTCCACCGAGCCCTGACCATCCCTCTCCTCGAAGCTGGTCGACGGTATCTCCTCTCTCCAATCGCTCTCCGATGTCAAGCTGCTCTTTTCACCCTGCTGGGAATCGTCGGTCTCGTCATTGGACGATTGAACGGCACTCGACGACTCCGGCGAACTTCTCTTCTTCTTCTTTTTGATGATGGACTTCAAAATAGCCTGCGAACCCTGCCTCGAGTCCTCTCGAGCCTGAACTACCCTGTTTTCGGGGACGCTGAAACTCGAGAACGATACCTTCTTCTTCCCGGCGCTGCTTTCTCGATTGGACGGAGCGTCGAGCTCCTCGTTGACGTCTTCGTAACTGTAACAAGGTCTGCCCAGAATCAACGACTCGTAATCGTGTATCTGAACGATCTCCGTCGACTCTGCGAGCTTCATCTTAGGCAGCTCCAGGTGGGTGTCGTCCGTGTCGACCAATTCGACGTTTTCAGGACTCACTGACTTGGGACAATCCTTTTTCGTATGAGCTACGACATCAGGTGGGCACAGGCTCTCTCGTTGTTCGCGAGAATCCGCTTGCTTTGGCTTCGTCGTCATCGCCTGGCTGAACGCGTTGCTTTCGTTGTAGTCCAGACTGTCGTCGGAGAAACTGTGATCGTGTTCCACGTTGTTGTTTGTCTCCAGCACCGTGAAGAACGAAGGCTTCGCCTCTGACGTCTCTCCATTCGTAACATCGCTGGCGCTCGTCTGGTATTGTTGCAACGTCCCACCGTTTTCCGCGGAGTTCGCACAGTTCGCGCAGGACACAGCGAAACCGGCTACCGGAATCTCGCTGGGCCCCAGTTGCCAAGTGGCTGGTATAGTTTCTAATCCTCTCGCGTAATCGATAGAACGAATCGTGTTTACTGGCTCAGGAGTCGCCCACTTCCTCCACTGATCGTCGTAAACAGCAGCGCTAGGCCTTCTGAAATTGAAGCTTCGCTTCTTGGTGATGAACGCCTCCGTGATTAATCCATCCCTGATAAATCCTTCACCGTGACGTCCGCATGCCAACGAGCCAGGGTCTTCGCTCTTCTTAGGTTGGGACACGTACGAAGTCCCCAGTGAATTCCTCAGAGTAATGGAATTCCTCATCCTCGTCCCCTCCGCGGTCACGTTCGCTTTGGAGACCTTGGACGCGTTGTTAGGATCCTGAAAGATGTTCTCGATCCTGAACACCCTGCCGTCGGTCTGACTGAGCGTGGATCTTGCGAGGTCCGAACGGAACGCCTCGTTACCTACGTCGTTGAACGCGTCTGTTTGGACTTCCCCGTCTTTCGTGTTCGACTTCTGCTTTTCCTGCTCAAGGTTGCTCATTACGGCGATCCTGGACTCGAGGCCGCTGCTACTCTCGATCGTGATGTTGATCGTGTCAGGTAGAGATATGGAGATGACGCTTTTCTCGGGATTGTCGACCGGAGAACGGTTCTGAGGCTCTGGAGCGGGATTGCAGCACTGCCTGGAACATACCGGAGCTTTGTTCTCGACTTTTCGTCGATGCTGAGGATCTAGACGAGGGGTTTGAACGGCGAAGCTGCGACAGGACGAGTAGAGGGTGTTGGTGGAGCTGTCGGTGTGTATTCTTCTGTCTGCCTCCTGGCAAATGTCCGACACCTCCGTGCTGGATAGATTGCTCTCTGCGTAGTTCTGGGTATCGTCCGACAGGATCCCTGAATCGTTTCGAGGGGAGTGGATCTCGTAGTCGAACTCTTCTAGATCGTTTGCCAGACTGGCGACGTCTCTGCACCTGACGATGCTCGTTTTGGGCTTGTCGGTCGAGGTGGCGATCTCTTTCACTCGAAGAACGGGTGTTCTTTGATTGTCGAACGGTTCGTAGACTTCGTGATCGTCCGTCAGGACTCCAACGTCCTGGTGGATCACCTGGGGCGTTTCGGTCAAGGACGCGGTGTCCTTCGTGCGAACGGTCCTTACGATATCAGTCTGCGTGTCCACGCAGACACGTCTTCGTTTGCCCAGCATCTTTCTCGAGATCTCCTGAAGCTTCATCTTCGCAACCGACTTACCTTCGATGCTCTCTGGAGGAGATCGGACACCGGAAGCTTCCTCGGCAGCTTTTCTACTGGCGTACAGCCTCTCCGTGACTGCAGCCACGATTTCAGACCGCTTCGCACGCTGTATAGGCGTGTGAGCCCTGGCGGATGGCAACTCTTGCTCTAGGGAGTCCTTCCTCTGTTTTCCTAAATTCGAGATGAGGATCTGCTCGTCCTTCGAGCTGCTCGAGCTACTGTCCTTGCTCGTCTTCCTCTTCAGGTTCTCCAAGCTAGGCTTCCTCGCGTAGTTCTTCGACTTCGCTCCTATCTGGCCAGCTGCTTCCTTCAAACTCTTGTCCGAATCGTTGCTGCTCTTTCTCTGAAGCTGATCTTTGCTACCTCTCCAAGCATTCCTGCTACCGTTCTTCCGATCGTCGATCTCTCGGATGTTGTTTAGCTTCTTGGCTCTGTCCGAGACCACCGAACGTTTCTCTAGATTCGTGTGGGATCTCTCTAACGGAAATAAAGGCTCCTTCTTCTTCTGGATGGTTTCAACCGAGCCGAATTTCTTGGACGTGTGTAAGTTTGATAGGACAGAGGTCGGCAGGATGTCCACGGAATCCTGCTTACGAAATCTGGGCTTCTCGTTCAGGTTCGAGCCTGACCTCGAGAAGTTTGGTAAATCACAGGTCCGGTAAACGTACGCCTCGTTGTCCCCGGACGCGTGACAGAAATTAACAGAGCTGCTTCGATCATCGATGCTCTCCTGCTTTTCCTGCTCCTCGAACACCTCGCGATCGTTCCCGGCCTCGATGAACTCGACGTCGATCGCGTCCTCGGTCGCCTCGTCCGAGCAGATCTCCTCTATCTGCGCCGAGGAGTCTTGCAAGGAGTCGTCCGGCTTGATGAGAACCGCGACTAGCGTGGGGATATCGACGAAGACGGACTCCTGGACCTCGTCGTTCAACTCTGTCACCTTGGCGCGGTTATAGTTGCTCTCGAAACGATCCCTCGCGAGGATCTCGCACGAACCGAACCGTTTGAGGAAGGCGCCAGGCTCGCAGCCAACGACGCTGTCGGTGGAGTTGGATCTTCGAACGAGGACGATGCTCCTGGACCTCGTTTCTTCGATCTTCGTTTCCGTCTGGCTCTCCCGAGATCTCGAGTCCACGTCCTGCTCTTCTTCCTCCTTTCTCAATCCTCTGTACTCGAGATCTTTAGCTTGATCCTTCCAACAGCAACACGCGTTGCTGTCGATGTTCTGCAACACACATAACCACTCGTGTATCGACCTCGATTAGACTAATTGCGACTACTCGCAATGGGAAAACCGACGCGGCAGCTCGAATAATGACTATCGGTAATGGGCCCGCGAACAGGGGAAGTGGACGAAATTAATTAACGACCGATTACATAATGCACGAGAACCGAAAGATACCGTAAAACCTGCCAAAACCCGATAAACCGAATGGAAATACGGATCACTCATTAAGCGCGCACACCTGCGAACTGTATTTTATCAGCAATCGTTCGATCGCGTCGAGAACGCGGGGCGGTCGTTCAATGAGTATCAAATAAATGATTCCCGCATTCCATTTGCGTAATGACGGCTCGGCGCGAGTTTATGTCCCGGCTACTCGATAATAAACTCCCGCGATTTGTCCTCCGGTAGGACCACCGGAAACCAGACGCGATTCGTTCTAGCCAAACGCGCGATTTTGTGATCGCAAATCAGATTCAGTTACGAATAGGTATCCTTAGGCGCAATTCACAGTTTTGGTGGGTGATTAATTTATATTTGTCTGATGGGTGACGAAGAATATTTTATTAACGCTCTTTGCTCATTCATTTAACTTGGCATGTGTGATACAAATGAGGTAGCACTTAATCTGCCAAAATTTTACCAAAGATAGGAACCGATCTGAACTCGAATCATGTAAGATTTTAAATGTCGAATAGACTTAATACTTAAATTTCTGCGCTATAGATAGATCGAATAAAAGGATGGAAATATTGGGAAATATGGATATTTCCACTGACGTTATCAGGAATCAGTGTGGATTATAAATAAGCGATCGGTCATTTTCCCTGGGTCCCACAAGGGATTCCATTGGATACTGGTTGATTTATTTTTATATTCATCAGCTGTTTAAGAGCTGATGTTTTTATTTAAATTTGATTAAAAGGATGGATGTATTTGAATGCAGAACGAACTTCTCCAATAATAGATTTTTGCTGGCGCTTACTTTTTCCAGTAGGAGCAACTTGAGCCTCGCCACTTCCGCCCTCAGCTCACGGATGACCCTCGCCACGGGATCCTCGTTGACCACTGGTCGATTGACCACGCTCTGCGCTCTTTGCGCGAATCGCAACGTGTGCGCGGTCTCGTTGTAACTTCCGCTGGCGGGTGATATTGCTGCAAGCGATCATAGTAGAGAGAATTCACTGTAATTAATTCATTCGATTCGTGATACACTCCCGGCGCGTACTGGCGCTCGACAGATTCCGTAATCGCGCGCTATTGGCACCTATGGATGCTTCATTCGTAATCATGATAGTCGACGTCAAACTGAAATTAACGCTGGCTGACTGTGGGAAATATACTCTTTCTAAGGTTGTTGATCGAAATGATCAAAGTAGATGTGATGGGCCTAATTGAATTCACTTTGATTTTCTACTTATTTGTGAAATATATTTGGTGCTGAAGAAAAATTCATGGTCAATGTTTCTGGCAGATATGCTCTTCCTAAGGTAGTTCATCGAAATTGTAAAACTAAATAGAGTGGTCCTAATATAATTAGCTTTAATTTTCTACTTTATGTGAAATATATTTGGTGCCGAAGAAAAATCGATGGTCAGTGTATCTGGAACCGAAACGTCAAGAAATGAATAATCCTATTAATCATACTCCTACCAGCGCTAGCTTCAATTTTCAACCTATCTACGAAACATACTTGATAATTTATTAAATGTCCATCTCAGAATCTTAGCGCCTATCTATTCCAACTGCCTTGGCAATTTCTACCTGTCCATGAAATAAGAGCATTCAGCATCAAACAGCGAACGTTGATCACGAATCGGCCATTCGGAACGGCGTCGCGTATCATTTTTCCGCGTGTCAAACCGCGATAAGCCGCTCGATAATTAATCGCGGTGATTCGCTGCCCGGATAAAATATTACCGCGAATCAGGCCCCCGTGTCGCGGAACGATACATAAGACTAATTGAATTTCAGGCCGCAACGATCGATTAAATAAACATTTGTTTTGTTCGCGATTTAAATTGAAACGCGCTGGCGCGAAACTCGGACGCGATTCAGCGGCGTCGAAAAATCAGTGGTGTTTCCGGTGTCGCGAGGCGGAGAAAATTTTATTGGAATAATCCACGAACACACATTTATTCGTCAGGGAATTATTCAGATGAGCCTCGATGGCCCCAATCTAAGATGTAAAAAAATTCTGAGTAACTTAAGATCGGAATTTTAAAAAAGTTTCATTTGGATCATTTTCGTTGCCTCGCTTTCTTATCTTGCGCGCTGTGAAAAACGTCAGCGACTACATTCACGATTCAGCTTGACAAAGTGACGTGTGGGTTGGTGATCGTGGGAGGGGAAGCGAAGGGTGATCGTCTACCGTTCCATACGCGGTCAATCATAAACGCAGACACTGAATATTAAACGTCCCACCCCTCGCTGATAATAAACCCGAATGCTATTAGCAATTCAATTAGCCGTCGATGATCAGCGGTTTGGAATATTTCGCCGCGATTAATTATACGCGTCTCCGACGTGATACGAATATTTGGCAATTCTTTCGTTTCCCGTGGTAATTAACCGATCGTTTTTCTGGCGATAATTATATCGGGACGGCTTTCGCGAAAACGGTGGAGTCGTCGAATCATACATAAACTCACTTTTCCTTCGAACGAGTTCCACCTAGATCGAGACTTACTTCGTCCTTTTATTTTACCAACTACGTAATCGCTTACTTTCTGTCGATGTGTACTTAGAGTCTCTTCTACGTGCGGTATCTAACTACGGTTCAAATTCTACCAAATCTACGACCGTCCTGTTTGCAATACTCTAGTGTCGAACGTTCTCCGTCGCACCAAGATACCGATTCACGTTCGCGCAACTCGTTGCCGCGTGATTTTCAACCTACGGTGAAAAGTGCGAACGAATTACGTCTGTCTACGAGTAATCTGCGCGTGAACGTTGAAATCCTTCACGTTTACCAAGTAGTGAAGCGATCGGTTTCGATTAGCTACGAGGACGGGCGCGACTGCTACGTCGACAAGCTGAAAATGAATTCGTATTTACCGATTCCCCCTGTTACTGCATTTTCGCGACGGTTATCGAATTTTAACCGGGCCGCGCCTTAGCTCGCCTGGAAAAGCATTTAAACCAATTACCATCCAGCCTGAGTTGGCGCTCCGGTATCGCGGGTATAATTTCATGAATCAGAGGCTCGCGATAATAATTCTTCTCTGGCAATTAACTAGAATTTATGGAAAGCTGGAGTTAAGTGGTGGATGAAAAGGGGACAGACGGGAGTAGGGCGGGTGGGGGGGGGGGGGAGGGGTCGGAGGTTAAAGATGCCAAGAGGGGAGAGTCGGGGATGGAAAAAGCGGCGGGCAATTTTTTTGTCGCGTCCCGGAAGCCAGAGTCGTCTTCCCAAATTAAATATCGCGATCTCGGAGCGACAGGACCTCGAGAGGAGAGAGAGAGAGAAAAAAAGAGTGAAATGGAGTGGTAACTGTGTTTCCGATGGAACGAGGCGATCCGTAGGAGAATCTGGAACGTAAAACGGATTACCTCCGATTCAGAGGGAAAAGAAAGCCGCTCATTGGACGTATAAATCATCGTTTAAGTGGAGTAAGATAGCAGGGGAGAGAGAGGACCTTCTAAAAATAAATGCAACGCGATAAAGAGAGAAAGGAGGACAGGTCGAGCTTACGGATCGCGAGGGTGGGAAAAGTAAGAGCAGAAGAAGGGAAGATCAAAGGGAAGACACTTACTGGCGAGCATAATGGTAGTGGCATTTCCGCCAAGTGCGTCCTTCAACAGCCAAGTAAGCGAAGAATCTCTATAAGGGATGAACCTCCTGCCTGGACCACTTCCGGCCGAGCCTCTCTCCGCAAGGGCTGATATTACGTTCCCTAGAGCCACTAGACTCTTGTTTATATTCGCACCCTCCTGCAAAGACACGCATCGCGCACAATTTTTTTTTTTCTCTCCTTCTCCGCGATACTTCCTTGCTGCCTCCGGTCGCGCGCGGTCCTTGGAACGCTCCGTCGACCACGGCTTTCGCGTACTAATCGACATGCATTATAAGAAAACAGGACCGCTAACGAGTCGAACATAAATATATTTAACCCTTTGAGTGGCAGATAAATGCCAGACGATTCTAAGCAAAGACACACGATCGTAAACAAAAATGTCTATTTCGGTCAATTTTATTTTAAGGTTCATGAAATTTGTACGTGACACCAAAAACATGTTTCTTCGTCAGCGAAATGATGAAAATGAAACGTTATAGGTTCAACAGAAAATAAATTTGTATAAAGAAAGCGTTTTCACAAAAACTTGATCTTGAATTTATCGTCTGTTGAAATAAATCTTCTCAGTTATTTTTTCTTTATTCGTAATCGTTATACGTGAAGATATGGTTTTTAAATAAGCATTCGGATAGAGCACTTGCAGCTTCGAGCAGCGATATATCGCTCCTTGCCACTCAAAGAGTTAGTACTCGTCAACCGTGCGCCACCTGTGACCGTGTATCGGCTTACTTTTTAAATTCCACATAACGCTTCGATAAAACAGAGTATCGAATATTAAACTATGGTACTTCTCTCGTGGACACCGCTGAAACTCAAACAAAGACGGTTAGTTCTACACCTTCTGAAACGTTCGAAGGCGTTCGGATCCTGTCAGAGAAATTTTGAAAACGTTCCCTGGGATTATCGATCCCCGGTTCCCTGGGTGCTTAGAGCCCCGCGCCATTATTTTTAGTGAGTGACTCACCTTCAGTCGATGAACGCCGCTGCACGTGGCCGCACTTTCGCTGCCCGCTAAATCGACTAATCGCAGCTTGCTACCGCCTCGCGATCTTCTCGAAGAGGAGTGACCGCTGCCGACAGCGAGGTCCGACGACTCTGGAGAGACGGCGATGGTCAGCAGAGCGTGGCTGCGACTGCTGCTTGGGTTCTGCAGGGTCGACGCTGTCTTCCTGGCCTTCGTTCCTTCTTCCACGTAGGACATCAACGAACCCAGGGTGCGGACCACGTGGTGGGTCAGTCCTGGAAAGGCGAAGATTCTGAAGAAACAAATGCGGCAGCGAGGAGCGGGAGAACTCAGAAACCAGATTTGCGAAGAAGAATATGTCGAAGGTTTGGGGAGTTTACTGATCGAACTCATAGAGAAACTAGATAGATAGGGCCACTAGAGGCGCAGACAATGAATCGAGAATAAAAGGAAAATACGTCTCATTTTCTAAACAGTGCAATTTCCAAAAGACTAATAATATCATAATACTACTAATACTAAGCAACCATCTCGAAGTCAATCACGACGAAGTTCAATGCACACACAACCAATAATCAACCGATCTTTTTTTTCTTTTATCTCATCGCCATCCCTGTGTTTAAGAGGTTCTAGATCACGACTATTGGACCGGGTAGATTGCGAGGCAGGGATCTCAGATTGTCAGTACCTTGAACATAAGGGCCCAGTCGAGGATGCTCGCGAACTCTCAATCCGCTTGTACTCGAGGACGGCTTCAGAAGGTCCCTCACCCTCTCGTTGTATATCTCCAGGTAGCTGAAACAGAATCCACTCGATGTTACAGTTTGTCCGTTAAATGTGATCGATTCTGTTCATTTGACGACCCCTGCTAATGGATTACAACAGTTACCGGTCGATAATTATAGGCACTGAGCTTCGTAGATAACCGTGTGGAATGACCTTGACTCCAGAACGTCTAAAAATAACGTAATATCGCCCGAAATACTCATTTCAATAAAGCTTCGAGTCAGAAATCTTCAACGATGATGAAAAGTACGAAAGTGAACGTGCGTTATCCATAAAACCAAAAAGGTGGCCTCCGAAATGAATTATTTATTATTCAATGGCCAAACAAATTTTCTCGTTTAACGATGCCAATCTTTATTTATCGAGGAAAGTTGTTATAAATAAAAATGTTATGACTATATCGAGTGCTTTGTCACTCGAATTTAAGATTTTTTTAAAAAGTAGAGTTGATCGATTATGTGCAGCAAACGACTCGTATCGTTCCGCTGTGCTGAAAGGTCGTCACAGATATATCTAGCAAAGAGGAGACGAACTTTCCTTCCTATCAATGATATCACAGCCCACCGGAGCGATCGCAGAAAAACGAACAATTGGTCAATCGTCCGAACGAATCGATGCATCTACGATTCTTTGCCAAAGAACCATACGGGCCGAAGAATGGTAATTTATCGGTCGACGGGCGCATAGTTTTCGTCCGAGCGGTGCTCATGGGCAACCGCGAGCTCCTGGATCCTCTTAACGTCATTATATGCCCCGCTGTGCCCGTGAAACGTCCGCACGTGCGACCGTAAATCCGCTTAACAACGATCGGAGATTCCATCGTGCGCCTGGAGAAACACTTTCCGCTCGGATTCCTACCACATTCCGCTCTTGGCCTTTTCTATTTTCCTGAATGTCCCCAATTTGAAAGCTGCTGGCCACGTTTAAACGCGGGACAGGTGTAGAATGATGATTTCCCTCGCGAGAGGCTCGAAACATTAGGATCCATAGGCGTGACTGACACTAGGCGTGATCAACAATTTACATAAACGATCGATCTTTGAATTAAACGCTCTTAATTCGGTCAAGAATTTCAATCTTTTGTATTACAGTACAGAGGCACGATTTATCTGGAAATCTTTCAAATTTGTCGATATTGGTATCGATGAAACCTACATTAGCCACTTCTATAAAATCTCAAAATATCGAGTAGGAACGTTAGACTCCTTACGAATTTAATTTACATCGTAAAATATAACAATAACACACTAAACTTAAATAAACGTAACCCAAGCCAAACAATTGAGACCACCTTCCCTAACCTGATCTATACTAATCAAACCCTACACGGGTCACACATAAATATCCCCCAGGCACAATAGTCGCCAACTACCAAAATCGTCCCCCACCGGAAGTGACTCGGTCCCCCGAAGCCGCGATGACCTCAATCATCGCGACTGTTTCGAATTTCTACATCGCCTGAGCTCGTCCATCCCCGTCGAAAGAGCTTTTGACGTCACGTACTTCATTCACGGAGCAGAATCAAACCCGAAGCAGATAGAGACGTTCGTGGTCTGGCCCGTAACCGATGGAAGTATTCAGGAACGCTCGCGGGCGAACGCAAGCCTCATTCATTATGGGAACACGTCGGCGAACGCGTTTCCGGAAATTAGAAAATCGAACGAACCGCCTCGAAATCACCCCTGCGCTCGCGTTTGATTTCCTTGACCCGTTAACCCCGATACATCCCCCAAGACCGAGGTCGTTTCTTATGCAGCGTGGGGCTAAGAAGCGAGTGCAATATTCAAGATGCAGCTTAACTTTTCACTCGAAATTTATGCCTCGGGGCGGAAATTTCGCGATGTCTGCGTTTTCTAGGCGGTAAAAGAACACCGATCGAAGCCACCGACCGAGAGTTATTTGCATTTACGAGCGCGAAATTCGCGGGTTGAGAGCGTTTCCGCGTTTCCAAAGAAAATTGGACCGCGACTGTTCGAGAAGCAACCGTTGCTTTGTTAACTGGGATTTTTTTTTTTATCGCCGCGGCGACTCGCGAATTAAGGGGAGAAGCTATTTAAAGTTTCGAAGATAAGTAGACACCTTTAGTCTGCTGTTACTCTTTTCGCCGAACGAAGATACCAATTTAAGTGCCTCGAAAAAGTTTCGGGTGATGGTAATGTCCTTGAGAAGGGAGAACTATAAACACGTAACGCTAAATGCATCTGTAATTAGCAGGAGATTCGCAATTCTTAGAACAAAATTTTCTTTGGATACTTGAATCATTTTTGTTCTGAAATATGAAATTGTAGAACTGATTGCTCAGCTGCATAATACCAGATTTTTTGATACACCGAGCGTTGAAACCCACAGAAAAGTAATTATTCCAGAGAAAAAAATAATTTTTAAAATAAACAGAGCGAAAGGTTGTTTGTTAAAGCGCGGCAAAGTCGTTGGTTGGAGTGGTTTAAAGTTCTCGAGTGGCTCGCGAGGCCCCCTCGTTATCATCGGCGGCGATAGCGCGTCGAGGAGAGAAAACGAAAGCCGAGTCTCGTGCTAGTCGGATATTACACGGTGTCGAAATGACAATCGATCGGCGTGGTATCGACTGGGGCCTATCGCCGCCCAGGAAGGAAAGGAAACGAAGAGGACGATCCTCCGAAAACGTCGAACACGTTCGAAAGTTTTCCTTTGTTTCAGATTGCGACGTTTGAACGCGGCGAATGGAGAGGGGGCAAGGAAACGGGTCGACGAGGCTCGGCTATTTCTGATAATCGATGCACGCGAAAATTGCAAGCCCCGACGAACAGGTTGATCGTAAGAGCAACGGCTTTCCTCTCGCCAGTTCGCGCGAAAAGCTGGTAAAGAGCCCCAAAGGGTCGACTTTGTATAGAGAGACTTGCAAAGAGTCGACTGACCCGGTTTTTAATCTTGCGCACACTTTAATCTTGATTTTTCTTACGTAAGCGCTTTTAGTCGATCCTTGGAACTTGGTATTCAAATTAGAGGGACTCGAGAAAAGAAAATTTGTACTGCAACGTGTCTTCTGGTATCAGGAGCACGAACACTGCGTTTTATTCGGTGTATGATGTTGTTTCGGCGATGAATTAGAAGTTCGAACGCTTCGCTCGTAAATATCGATCACCGATTACTGGGTCACGGGGGGGAAAACCGCGAGGCAGCCATCCTGCAAGGTGCAAAATCTTTCGCATGCATAAATTTCACGTTTGCGAAGCTCGGCTGAGAAGATTAGCGCAGGACGTATTCGAGCGAGGCGACTGGCTTCGATAAAGTTCGATCAAGGGAAGTGCTCGACGATTATTCGACCAGATGCAACTGGAATCGACGCACTGTGGGGTAATTGCTGGCTGGAAATCTACTTCGACGGACTTGTCTCGGATAAGAATAAATTGTCGAAGGTGAAATTTCCTGGTGAAATTTTATGGATTTTTAATTCAATTAAAAAGAAATCAGTGCGAAGACAGGAAGAAGAATTTTTCAAAGAAATCGGTAACGAAAGGGAAGTAATGTTTCTTCAGACGAAAGATAAGTGCTTTTAAGTGAAAATCCATGGCTGATATCTTCTCGTTTGAGTACTACTTTTTTGACTACTTTTTTTCGTAATTTCACGTATATTTAAGTCGGTGGAAATAATAAATTTAATGAAACATAACGATAAGTAAACTCATTACATAAAAAACAAAATAATTCGAGGCCGGTTACATGGGTCCTATATATCGCAGCGTGCGAGCACGATTCGATAAACGATAACCGACGGCCAAACAGAAGCTGCGAGCTACGGATCGAATTGAATTTGCGACCGAGGTCTCGATCGTAATTACCGAGAATCGAAAGCACGTAGTTGAATTGAAGCTTCGGCATGGGAGAGGGGGCGAAGAGAAAGAAGGAGGAAAGAGAGGAAGGGGTGGTCGGAGAGGAGAGGGTTCTATCGATCAATCAGCCATAAGTAATGCGGAGCTTTTGATCGGTTACCGTTTCATTGCGGATGGGAAGAGCGACGCGGCGTGCTATCGCGTACGAATTCGGCGACTTAATCACATTAAACGCCGATACCTAATGACGATGGCTTCTGGATCAATTAGCGGCGGACGACGGATCATTTATGTACATCTGGATCATTAACGTTGCCCATTCAATACGCAAATTGATTGCTCGGCGGTTTATGATTGCCGCGACGAAAAAATCTCGTTGGAATGCTGAATGTGCGTAATCGATACTTCGATTACTTGCAATTAGCAACCTGGCTGATCGTTACTCTTCGAACTTCGTTATCGTCGGTGCTGTTAGGGTTGTTGACAACGTGTCTTGTCTTGGCATTCAAAAAGAAAAACAGAAAAAAAGAAAGATATCTCCTGCCCCTAAATCTACTTTCTCGATCTGTCCATATACTACCTACGAACACACCGTTCACTCTTCCTTTGAAAACTATCGGTACCTCCTACGAAAAAGGACTATTCCATGCACGCGCCAATAACACGTTTCGGAACATCCGAATTCCAATTGCTCGCGTAAGTGATCGATGACGTAAAAGTGTAAATCGCGGATCACGAGCGCGGAATCGCGTGCGAATATCAACGGTTACACGAAACGCGGCGATTTTCGCGCAACATTAGCCGTTGTCGCGTTTACTGCGCGCGACGCGTCAATTGTAACAGGATCGTTGTTAGATCGTAAATTAAATTATGCCCAGACTCGGTCCGCGTTTATTGACGAGTACGATTCGCTAATGGGTATAATTAATCGCACAACAAAACCGGAATATCGATCCGATTCCCCACGCGGCGTGCACATATTCAGCGCTTGTTCCTCTGTTGCGCTGTTCGTACGCGTCGAACACGGTCGCAGACGATACGAAAATATTCATGAGAAGTCGGTTAATCAACGCAGAGGCCACCGTGGAAACTAGTTTCGACGATAAACCGACGAAAAAGCAACGAACGCGTTTCGTGCGCTCCCTCGCAGACTTCGCCGCGACTTATCGTCCGAAAACTTTGTTTTCTCGGTTGAATCGTTCAATAGAATCAACAATAGAATCCGATTTACAACCCACCAACGGCCGTGAACTTCGCGAAACATCGTTGCGGACACATCGGTTCTCCCCGCGCCGGTAGTTGCGGAAAATTCATTCGGGCCCCGCTTCTCCTTTTTGTTTTCCATTTTCCCCCCGACGCGTCGGTTCTCGCTCGCCCCTTGTATGCTTTCCCTCTCGCACCGACGCACGCAGCCACGAGCGAGAAAATACTCGCTGCTAATTCTGTTTCCCGCGTATTTTTTCTTTTCTCCTTTTTCCACGGTTTCCTTTTATACCATCGGCGTTTGTTTCCCTTCGTCCTGCTCCTCCCGCGCTTGCGGTACGTTTTAATTCCGCGGTTCTCCCGGCTACACCCCCGCCGCCTGCGTTTCGCCCCTTTCTCGCACTTCTTCCGGTTGCCTGAATTTTTCCACTCTCGAGGCGAACCCCTTTGAATTGACCACTCGATTACACAAAGTCGATAAGCTGGTCGCGAGAGGAGAAGTCTCGAAAAGGTGTTGGAAAGACACTGAGAGAGTTGCGTTCGAGGACGTTACTTGCTTAATTCTATTCCCCTTGAATTTCGTATCGCTATAACGAACAGCGTTGGGTATTGCAACTCGAATACCTCACGTGGATCGTCGTCGAGCCTTGTACGACCACGTTTAAATTCAGCAACTCATCTTTCTACTGTTCTAATCGAAGGTGAAGAGTCCTTCCAGAACTAAAAATTTATTGCTGCACGATATTCCATTTGTTCCGGCTGTAAATGTACGAATGAGTCGACAGACCTTTACACGTGTTCATCAAACAGTAGCGCTGTCCTTAAAAAAATAAAACGACGAACCTAATAGCGCTATCACTCACAGTAAATATTTTCCTTTACTAATTCCTGGCTCATTCCAAATCTACCGATACCCTATTTCCTGTCTCCGATATCGAGGTATCAAACTGAACCGGACATCACACTATGAAGGAAGCCTGTACATCTCCGAAAGGTCATCTCGGTGTTTAACCCCTTAACTGCACCTTGCGTCATGCGATTGTAAAATCATAAGTCGGTACGTAACGCGTGCCCTTATTTGTCTCGAGTAATTATTTACGACACGTCCCGAACCAAAGCGATTCGGTCTCTGTAATCGTGTAAGCTGATAAGAATATGAGAATCTCGGTAAATTACAAGCTGAAAGGAAGTCTTTAACTTTGAGCCGTCTTATGCAACGAGAGACGCGGCAATTAAAGTTCTCGTATTCCCTCGAGCGGTTTCTCTTGCTTTTCTCCGCGTCCTTGTTACATAGATCCATTATTTTTATAACAAGCTGTGCCAATAGCGAGAGCTGCACTCCGTAAGACGCGGAGAGACTTCCGTTTTTCCTCTCTCGAGACAACAGGGAATTAAAACGCTCGTAGGGAAGCCGTAAATTCGTTTACGCGCGATTCTTGCCCGTCGACGATGGCGCTCGCAAACGAACAATCGTAAAAAGGTTGTTTCCAAGACCGCGGTTGGAAATTATTCACCGGGGCGAAAACGTCGAAAGACGAGGAGAGGAAACGTTTTGACACTGTCCTCCTCGCGGGAACTCCTTCAGCTTTAAATACGACGGGACGTTTCGACGCGGTAGCAACCTCGTTTTAACGTCTTATTATTCGTATTATTAAGCAGCGCAAGATTGACTCGAGTTGCGTCGGAGGAACTTACGTCTTAATGAACACGGCTTCGGACGAAAACTCACTGCCACTTTATCCGCGAGAAACGACGAAGAAGGGGCTTTTACAGGGGCCGAAGTGGCTCTGAAAACGTAGTAACTCGTTGTTGAATCTTCGCTATTAACAGCGCCCCGACCGGGGGATGAAATTCCTCGCAGAATTAGGGCCAAGTACGTCAAATGTTTGCGTTTAAAGTGCACGTTTGTTTTGTTTATTTTCTCGCGAAACGATTCGAGTCTCGCAGCTTTCTTATCTTGCAAAGCAATTCACTGCGCGAGCCCTCTCGTTGAAATCGTCACTGGAAAGGTAGATTGCTTGCATGACGTTAATCAAACTCATTTTAGTCTTGTAATTGCGTATTTCTGTATCCTCTTTGACTGCACTTTCACTCCTCTTCTACGGGAAACTTTCTACAATGAGGATAAAGTTATGAGACGTTGAAAGGGGTGAACGTTATATACAATGTTTACATAAAATGGGAATGAAACGCTTCAAAGATTCAGATATGGAGATATAATGTTCTCTTTTCTAAATTCCTTTTTCCTATAGAATAAATGCAGGCGACCTGAAGCTAGAATCGAATAAAGCTTGTCCTAAGACGACGAAAGGGATGAAAATTATTCACAATTTTTACATAAAATGGGAATGAAACGCTTCGAAGATTCAGATATGGAGATATAATGTTCTCTTTTCTATATTCCTTTTTCCTACAGAATAAATGCGGTTAACTTAAAACTAGAACAAAGCTTGTCTTAAGACTAACCTGAGTTTTAAATAGCTATTCAATTTTCATTAGGTTTCCTTCAAGACGAAAGTCCATTGGAACTACGAACGTGAACGATGGTTGCGACCCCGAATAAGATATTCAGGAGACGCCGGATAAATCATTTAGGCAACCGTGTACGAGGAAAGTTCGTCGCGAACAGGTCGGTGCGTCGCCGCCGAAAAGCCGGCTGCTTATTTATACACGTAGCGTGCAACACCTCCTGCAGCCATCGTGCGCGAAACATGTATAGAACGCTATCGGATTTTATCGTTCGGATTCACGGGATCGTGATATCGCGGGCGTCGGTACTAATATCTGGTGATACGAAATCGTAGATCCCTGTTACAACCACTGAACCTATTTTTCCATTCATGAGTAAAACGGACTCGAAAATCTAAAAAAAAAAAATATAGAAAACAAATCGATACTTGGTAGTTGGTACTTGGAAAATACGTAGTAGAGAAGCTCTACTACTACTTGGAAACTAAATCGATATTTAAACCTAGATGATCCAAACCACCACCGCGATGATTTATTCGACGGAACGCAGGCTCGCGAAGGTACTCCGTCCAGAAAAAAAAGGTACGATACAGTTTGAAAAAACATGAAACCTTCGTTGGAAAAATTCCATGACACGTGAAATTCCGCATGGTGACGCGCACATGCCAAATTGTGTTCTCCGGTGACCGTAACTCGGCCAGCGTAAAAGCTAGGAAATGTCCGGGTGTTCCAGAATCGTGATCTTCGACGCGGTGAAATTTTCGGACGGATACACGCGGAAAAATGGCCCATCGACGGGAGTTATCGTCGTGCTATCAGAATACGTTTTAATCTAAAAGATATACGAAATATTTTAGCGAGCTACCCATTATCGGTCGCGTCGCGAAACACGACAAACGATGGGGGTTAGTTTTCGCGCGTGACACCGTTAACGTACGGAAAAATTCCGCTTCCTAAATCCAACGAGCGCGCGGGGATTTCCGTCGAGCACGGGAAAGGGAACATGAATGACGATGGCGGTGGCTTTATATTCGAAGTCGACGATACACACCGGCCCGCGACAGGACGCGTATTTTTGTCCCCCTACGCGAACAACGAGTCGCCGTAGCACTTTTAATAACTGCCGGTGATCGTATAAACGCGAATTTATAGTATTCAAGCGAAGCGTGCGCGACGTACGATTCCGCCTCGTACGGCACCGCGTAAATCAGTCGTTTATTTCCTTTTTTTCCGTTGACCGTACCGTGTGTAAAACAATGGAATGATTCACGAGCCAGTTATGGATGATAAACAGCGTAAGGACCCTCTCCTCGGCGATGGACGTCACTTCTTCGCTAAAACTGGGAAACGTCCGCTAAAATAAAAGCGAACCATCGAAACCTTTGGTAGAAACTCATCTCGTGGAAGTAAAGCATTTATAGAAACGTACACGTGATATAAAAGTAACGAATCTCTGTCAGAAGAAAAAGAAACCCTTTGTCAGAGACATAAACTTCCAACGACACCCTATCACCTCCGATCTATTACCTCTAACGATAATAAAATGTACCCTAAGAGATAAAATGTCACTCTCAGCAATGCCAGAAGGAACCTGTGTCCCAAAATTCATTCACGGTTCGAAACGTAACGAGGGAACACACGGAAAGTTTGTTCGTCGACTCACTTAACGATTTTACGTCGAGGACTGACGAGGACCGCGGAACCAGCCCAAAAGAGGAAGAAGGGGCGCTCAAGCTGACCGATTCGGTTGGCCCGCAATATATCAAGCAAAGTTCCCCGCGATTTTCCGCATTCGTGGACGGAAAAATCCCCTCGCAAGGAAACGCGGTGAACCAACGCGAAGCTGCTGCAAAGCTTCGATCCCTCTGCAGTCCTCGTTTCTCACCGGAAACCTCCGAGTTACGAATGCACGCGTGCTGGAGATCAACGTCGTCCTCGACGTCTGAGGAATCGACCGAGAAGCGAATCCATTCCGTTCGACGACTGATCGTCAACTACGCTAAACTAATGCACCGCGCGATGAATCCTCCGTCGTTCGACTACAGTGCCTTTCGCATTCCTTTTTCGATTCGTGGGTGAGATTGCCGGTGAAATGGTGCGATCTACAAAGCGAAAGGAAAGTCAGTTGTCAGAGAGGCAATTTGTAGGACAGAATACTTCTGCAAAAGTTACTTTCGCGATTTACACTTAGCTATCCTTTTATGACAGTATTTGTACAAATAGACAACCTAATCTCTCAGAAGTCGATGTTACACGGTAACAGAGCAAAATGGATCCTACACGATTCGGTAACGCAACATAAAACATAAATTATGGTGTACGTATTACTTATTAATAAAACGGAAGAAAATTTTGGGCCGTGATACTTAACAATTTTCTAAAGTCGTCCTGCACGTCTACGAGTGTCGATAAAAGTTGCGTGGAGCAACGCAACCCGCGTGCTCTCTCCCATTCACCGATGAAACGGAAGAAACGAAAAAAGAGAAAACGGTATTTCGCGCGACGGTAAATACAATTTTTACGAGTGCTCGGCGCACCAAGAGCGGTGAGTTGGACGTTTTTCTTTTTTTCCGCGCGAAGCTCAAGGCAATCCGGCAAGCGTTTAATATGGGAATAAAACTGTTTACGAGAAAAAGCGCGAATCGAAAATTGGGTGGAGAGGTTGGTTTCGTGGAATTTTTATTCCTAGCGAAATTCTTGCGTTTACGTGGACGAAGCCCAGCGCACCCTCGATTTCGTTTCTTCGCGTCTCACTTGAGGCGACTTGAGAGCGGAACGACGCTGGGCGAAAAAGTGCAATCTTACGTCTCGAGGGGGTCTTTGCGAAAACATTCTTAGCCAAGGGTATGCCTCACGTCTAGATACCTCTGCGAAATCAATGCGATAGACAACAAAACGGTGCAAATGGACGTTCACGAGGTGAGTTCGAACAGTAGTCAACAGATCTTACCAAAACTGCAGCCCGCGTTCAATTTCGGTCTCTACGATTGTATTTCAAGCGAAACTCGACGCGATCCAATCGAACCGCAGAGTGGAGAAACGATCGCCGGAGCTCTTTACCCAGGTGCAGCGAACCGACGTCCGCTTAGGATTGCGAGTCACGGGGCACTGAGCTTATAAGACACATCCAGGCCAACAGCGCTTGCAAACTCGCGACTCCTCAGCTCGACTTGAACGTTTATCGCCTCCCCTTCCAGCAACGGGCCACCTCGCAACCACCCCGACACACAATATTTTCCTCGACTAGCCGCGGTCCTGATTTTGCCAAGTTCGCACCAATTAACTGCGACGACAGCTATGGTCACGTGGCGTGCTAATTCTCCAGCTATTCCACGAACCATCCACCCGATAGCAACTGGCTCGCTGTCTTCCTGGAAGCTCGGATTATTTGGAAATTAATTTAACAAACGGAACGATAAACTTCTCGTCGGCGTACAACGTCAGAACTGTGTAGAGAGGTTTCGCGAAGCCTCTCGTCGATAGGCTTCTCGGGAATGCGAGAGAGACTCGAGGCACGCGGGGATTACTCGACGACAATCCATTTCGAGCGACGAATCGGCTGATCGAAATCTAGACGATCGACAGCACGAACGGGACGAGCACGAGGTCTGTCGGAAACGATAGGCAAAATTGGCCCGATAGCCGGACCTTGACCGAGAGGCGATTGGTGTACGCTCGTCGATGCGCTCGTACACGTCCGTAGAAGACGCCGCGAATGCTGAATTTCCCACAGTTGTCAATTCGGCCGCGAAATCGCCAGGCGTAGGCTTCTCATCTACGTCGAGCTGCGATCGAATGAAACTCGCGCCCCTGAAGTGGCTGAACGTGTCTACCTTCGTACCCTCGTTCGAAATGTAAAGCATTAAAAATATTGAACGCGCGAGAACTCTTCCTTAACTCAAACGGTTGATACCGATCCTTTATACAGCCAGCCCTCGACTTTCGCACGTTTTTAAAACTTCAACTTTTTAAGCCGAGATAGTTAGCCATTCAACATTCACGCACGCTTTCGGGAACCAATTGTGTGCGAAAATCAAAGACCCACTGCACATATACAGTCACCTGACAGAAACGCAGTAGGTCTTCTCGGTACTCCCCTCGATCCTGGAGAAGATCCCCTCGCACAGTCGAGGCGTGAGTCCTGGATCCTCCTGCAACACGCAGCAAAAAGAGAGAACGTCGTTAGCCATTATTTGTTTTTTAAAAAGCAGAGAGGAAGAGCCGATGACAGGAGGGCAGTCGAAGATACAGAATAACGGTCGCTACAGATATTACGTATCGTTAACTATCGGTCATCGGATGTCCCGCGGCGGTCGGACGACTCTCCTTCCGTAATTGAAACCGGTTGTACGTGCCCGACGTATAACCAGGACACGTTCCCGGCTTTTAAAAATCCACGCCGCGCACACCCCCTCTAATGCGCAGCCACCGCTGAACCTTCGTTCCGCGCCCACGAAGCCACGGGGCAATTTAATTAAGCTCCGTTACGTCGAAAACAATTTCAATTCGCTACGAAATTTTCCGCGAGAAGCCACGCCGGAGAAAGAACGCGTTCCGATTGTCAGCCAATTACAGGACGCACCTGGCGAGTTCGCGGACGCCTCGTGATTGTTCGTTTGTTTCTTGATGTCGACTGACTATTATTGGACGTTGGCTGGGAACCTACTGGCTCTGCTAGACGATGAACCGACGATTGCCAACGGCACGTCGAAGTTCCTAGATGGTCTGAGCAATGACGTCTACCGCGAGGCGTGTTTTCCACGTGGTGGACTTAGAGGGTGAGAGGGTAAGGTTCTGCAGTGTGGTTGGGGGTGTACTCGATCTTTTAAAATTAACTAATAATTTCATGGAGTTTGTCTAGATGGTATACTTTCTCTCTCGCTTGACCTAAGCTGAAGCGGATGGGGGATAGCTTCCTGGATGGGTGAACCTATTTTGCCTCGAATATGGACGAGTACTTCGTGGTTAGCGCGGAGGTTACCGATACAATATATGTTATATATAAACCAGTGCTGCCCAACATAAGCTCCACGACTTAGGAGGCTCCCCCACTCTGTATGCGGTAACATAAATCAAGAACATTGGCTGACGTCACGTTATGTGCGTATACCCACCCCCGGGGAACATAATACGGTGCGGGGAACAAAATCTCATAAGACCATAGATGGCACCGTTATAAATTACGGGAGTGGAAGGAAAATTTTCTCAGCAAAAATTACCCTGTACGGCTCGGTATAAAAAAAAATCCTGAGGGACTGCTAGCCTCAGTTATCTGATGGCGGTTGGCGCTGTTCCTCTCAGCGTAAACTTCTAACCCTTATACAATCATGACTTATTTAACCCTTTGCACTTTTATATAATATACTTTTATATCGAGTGTGACTTGACATTAGTTTTTATCTCGGGAGCTCCTTTGTCGAGTCCCACTCGATACTCTTTAGTGTCGAAATTAACAGGAAAGGAAATAGTTTCAAGAGATACCATATACTTGAAAGTTACGAAATACAACAAAAGTGAGAATAAAACTGGTATTTAAGTGAATTTGTTTCTTTCTTTATGTATTTAAATTGCCTTATTTCTTAGTTAAAGTAAATTTCAAATAAACACTTAAAAGCGTTGGGAGCAAAGGGTTAAAACCTGTTTGCAACAGGGTACCATGAGGTCCTGGAAGGACTACCTTCGTTCCCATCATAGTGTAGGTCTTTCCAGAAGCGCTTTGCCCATACGCCACCAAACAGGAGTTGTATCCTGAGAATACAGCGTCCAGAACGGGCTGGCCGAGGATCTCGTAGATCCTCGCCTGGTCCGCAAAAGATTCTGCTTCGGGATCGGAGGAGTCGAAACAGTAATCGAAACCATATCTTCGCGTCCGCTCGCGACTGTCCCCAGCCTTGCTCGAGGACACCTTCAGGTTCGTCAGGGAGATCCCGTTCAGGTCTGTGCGAACCACCACCGCGGATCCTGTTTGTTTCAGCTCCCTGCAAGGAAACGTGAACGGTTAGAAGCCTGTTCGAACAGACTACTGTTGAGAACGATTTTTAATTTACCATGCAATTTGCTACACGTTGAAACGTTTCACGGTATTCGAGTCACAACGAATCGTTCGTCATGCGAACGAAACGACCGACGAGACGCGACGACAATTTTTGTCGACGTTCCCCGAAACGACAGGTTTGTATTTCACCCCTTTTCGACGCAGCCGGGAGGGACGTTCTCTCGTTTTTCCAGGGGAGCGTATTTTTCACGCTTCGGGGATCAGCATAGATTCATCGAGGACCCACGTTACACGCTTTCCCGTTCGAATACTCGGAATCCTCGAGGTTTCAGTATTTTATAAATAATACGGAATACATCGAATACTCGAATACTCGAAATCCTCGAGGTTTCAGTATTTTATAAATAATACGGAATACATGAACAGGTTCGTTGTACAGTCTCTACATTCTTGGATCTCGATGGGAAGAAGACGACTAAATCCACGAAACATGTCGAGAATCCGTTCGAGAATTCAGAGCCAGTCGCGTAAAGACGGCGTTCGCGAGCCACGGTCGATCGAGTTATCGAGAACGGGTCTTCCGTCGTGTGATACAACATTTGGCGTCACGAGACGAGTGGAAGCGCGATAACGCTCGCGCTCACGTGCGTGTGACGCACACACGAATGCAGATTCGGTGCTTCGCCTCTGTCCTCGCGTGATCCCATCGCCCCGATTCGGTCTAATCGAAACGATTTCGTGCCGCGTTTCGCGTTTTTGCGAAATTAACGCCTCGTCGTTGTCGAACGTCCAATCGAGGATCGTTCTGGGTCAACGGAGACGCTGGGCCTCGTTCGAGACTTCCGGAATCCGTTAAAGTCGCGTGAAAATCGAACTCCCGATCCTGGAATTCGCAGAATAATCTCTGGCGATCCTCCCAAATTTCTTCAATAGACATAGAGGGTACGAATATTTATAGGATTGACTGTGTGTGTGTGACTCTTCTGACAGTCTTGCAACGATAAATCAGAAAAGGGTTAATAGTTCAAGTTCGAACTACATAGGCACTTCAATTTTACTCCTCGGTGTTACTTCGACGAGTTCTACGTCTTAATGAATGAAACGCAACGACGTATACCCATTCTTCGCGAATGGCGGGAAGCTTCGACGAACATGAGGTTTCCAAGAAAACCCCGAGGATGTCTTGAATGAACCGGAGCGGTTCTACGAGCCTCGTACGCGAATAGCAGGCACCGAGCCGCCGTTATTATCCGAGTTCGTCCTGCCTCCTCCCTCGTGTCAAACGCCATGAACCAACCAGTCAAGTGTTATTCTAGAACGGATGCTCCTCTCGCTATTCCTGTTGGAGTCGTTAAACTGTCGAGTCGTGTGTCATCGGCGTGTCGTGCTATTCCTACATCGGCGAACACCGCGACGCGTACATCACTCCACGGATCGGTCGATCCTTTGTCGCGCGACCATCCCCTGGATCGTCGAGGGTTCGATGGAGAATTCGTTGCTTTAAATAAACTCATCCAGCTCCCTTAGCTGCTCCCAGACGTTCCAAGTTTTATGGGATCTCGACGACTTTTATTCTCGACGCGAGCTTTGCTTATCCTTGACTGAAAAAGTAGAATTTTATGTTAGGATAGGCTTTTTAGTGTCGGGGTCTTCTAGAATCTCTGATGCAATTATCGAGGTGTCCGATATCACGAATACGATTTCTAACGGTACGAGGGCTGTATTTCTTGAAAGTCAATTTTCATCAACGTGTAAACATTCAAAGAACCTTCATCAACATGTAAACATTCAAAGAACCAAAGGCGGAGCTACAAAAGTTTGAAACAGGGACGAGTCGCCGCAGTTCCTCGCCGTCAAGGGAGGCTATGTTCGTTTCTCTGACTAATTGTCAGTTTGTCTTACTTTCGCGACGTTCCGACCGCTTCTTCTAAGTATAGAAACGAGTTCATAAGTGCCGGGCCGAAAAGGCGCCACCGTCCTATAAATCTGCCTCCAGATCTCCGTCCTCGTTCGTTTCTTGCGCCGCCACGACCGACGGGAAATAATTATCCCGGGGCCGTGTGTTACCAGCAGACACCAGTCGATAGTCGAGAATGCGAGACGAGTCGTAAAACTCGCGTGGAAACGTTTCGCAAAAATTAAATTACGCCGAGGGAACGGAGACGGTAAACCTTGACCTCCGTTCCCCCAAGGTGGACGTATCCGGAGCACGAAGAAAGAGAACCGCAGCGCGCCGGTTCCATTGGTTTTTGCTGTTTCTTAAAATACATCGGCGCGTATCGGGCCGTAAACTTAATGGCGAAGCGTTTCTAGAATTTCCAACCGTTGTTTTCATTAACGCTACGAGCACTGTGTTCCCTACACCCCTAATCGCACGGAGTTACCTTCGGAAGCCTTCTTCTTTTACTTCATCGCGACCCTTTTCTTCCTCCGAGTTTGATTCTCCTCGATAATAATAAACAAACTAATAACGAGCATCCTATGAATAATTCTATCCTACTATCTATACTAATTCTGATCTCGATCTTCATTGGTGTCCTTGAACCAGTACTTTTGAAAGTGACTGCAACGAGTGGCTGGTACTCACCTGGCAGAGATCGGTCTCACGCGCACTGCCACCTTGATGTTCGCCATATTGCCATCCCATGGACGACAATAATCATCTGGCTCCCATCCTCCGCCAGGACGCCGCGTCCCGGATAGCTCCGCCACGCGAAACGATCGAAACCCTCTACCGAAACGAACCTTGTTGTTCGTTCCCGTTACATTTTGCCACGTTGAACACCGAACGCAAACGATGCACACGGAATCAGAGATACCAGAGAGGAGCCGCCGTGTGCGTGCACTGTGCCCGAGTGCACGTGTTCTACTGTTGCGATGAAAATACCCTCGAGTCGCTCCCGAGACCATTCGCTTCATGGTTTACCCCACCCAGAGAACACGGCCAAACTCGTAACATTTTGCCTAAACTCGTGCAAACTGGGTGACATCACGAGTTCCGTTTTTCGTTTAAGCTGTTTTCGTCGAGGTTCTATTGAAGAGAGAATGTTTGAAATCGAACGAGCAACGATTCTTCCTTTTAATAATTACGAAGAATCGCTGGACTACTTGTCGAATTGTCGCGAGGAGGAACTGTGCTAAGCCTAGAATTCGGAAAAAGTCCCAAAAAAAAGATATTTTTATATAGTAACGCCTATTTAAAGATACGTCCTTTGTAATCTTAGGGCTACTTTCACTCTCTGAGAGACCCTCGTGGAAAGTAACTCTACGAGCGATTCGGTATAAAGCTCCCACGAACGAGTGTGAAATTAATCCTTGATAGAAAATATTTGCCACGTTATTCTAAAACCTTCCACCTTCTAGCACCGCACGGGCCGTACCCCGAACGGGACAACTCGTTGTCACTGTTCTCCGCAGCGATCGACCCACGAAATCATTCGTCTAGCATTCGGAGGGCAGACTATCGAGCTACGCTTTGATGTACACGGATATCTTTAGGCTAGTACAACGACTATAGTATACATATATTCTTTTTATATTCTTTGTAAGTTGAGTCATCAAGGAACTCCGTCTACGTTTATCGTAGCCGTTATTCGTCTTTGGCGGCCGTCAGCACCGTGAAGTACGAGAACGACGTACTGAGAACCTGCAAAGCACACGGAATCGTGTCAAAGAAGAAGAATACGTCCTCCTTCCAGCGAAGAGAAGCGTCGATAGTCCGAAGTTCCATCGAGTGGTTCGAGATTGGGATTTCACTCACCGCTGAGAAACTCTCCAAGGACATACTATAAAATTTCGCCGCCGTTATCTTGCAGGGGATCCTCGAACGCATCATCATGATCTGAAGACTCTGGCAGAGGCGACTCCCGATCCAACCGCTGCTGTACGCGGATTCGCTCACCGCTTCGCTCTGTTACATTCACGATTATCGATTAATTACATAAAATATTCTAGGGATGGTTTACGCTACACATAACCCCTTAATAGGTCGCTGTATTCATTGTTACCACTAAGGAAGAGGGCGGGAATTTTGTGTTTTTAAATTTCTACGATCCTACTTGCTTTCTACAAAAAAAAAGTGAAAAAAAAATGCCCAGGGAGTTGCAGCCCTGTAGAAGGTTAATAAATGACCACAATTCTCTTTTACAGGTGGATACACGTTACTGCTACGAACGCAATTAGTCAAGCGCGATTTAATAGCACCGCGAGGTACTTAACGAATATACGATCTAGCGCTAACTTCGAAGTCGTTCAAAGCTCCGGAGTAAAAGAAGCGCTACATATATATATATATTCTATCGGATATCTGGGTGGTTTACCAACGTTACGGGACCAGTTTTTGCGCTCACCTCGTCCATCAGCCCGTTCCCGCTGAAGCTGAACATGAACAGCTCGAGGATGGCGGAGTTCAAGAAGGTCGAATATTTCATCAAACGCCCCTTGTCCTCCATCATCTGGAAAGGTTACATCTTTTTATCGGGGACGCCGCGAAAGGCTGAGGATCGAACAGACGCACCGAGGTGATTTGGAATCCCGCGAAGCAGATCAGCCCTGTGCTAATAACGAATTGCCCTAAAGCCAGAACATTTATGATCCTCTCCAATGCATCTGCGTACCTGGAAACGGATCGTTTCGCATAGTCGCGGACCACTTTCACGATTAATGATCGACGGAGGAGGGGACTGGAGTGGAACGAAACTGATCCTTGGATATTGTCAAATTCTGGGTGGGACGACGGATTTAAATGATGTACGACGATCGATATTGTTGGGTGCTATTTGTCGCAATACTAAGAGAGCGTCTTAACTACAGGAGCTTGGTAAATGTCTTCGAGATCCTCGTTACGCGAAAAAAAAAAGAGTGCGCTAAGAATTTTCAATTTTAAATCCTCTACAGGTCTATGAAAATTAATTTATGATCCGACGAGTGAAGCTCACGCTATGGCTTCTTGGTGACGCGTCACGCAATCCGCCATGACGGCGTTGGAGTCAAGATCCTCGCTGTTCAAGGCCTCCAGTCTTTTCCGCAGAACCGCGAACTTGGCCGATCCGTGCGTTATCACTATCAGATTGAAGCTAGTGGCGCCCGCGATTATGCTACCACCGAAACCACCTGCAGTTACGTTGAACAAATACAGACACTCGAAGATTGGCGACACGGTTTGATTGATGAAGAAGTAGCCACGGAACGGTAGCACTTTATCACGGCCTAAGATATAAATCTGTAAGAAGAAAGATCTACTTAGACACTAGATACGTAACATCGTCTCAAACGAAATGTATAGAACCAAAACTAACGCCGTCAAACACGATCAAACCGAAACGAACGACTTCGAAATCGACCAAATGATAAAATTAACGAGAAACGAGTCGAATCTACACTCCGTCTGAATACATAGTCAGAAAATAAGTACAAAGGCGTTCATGTACGTACTTCCAGAAGGGGAACGCACATGAATATCACGATCGTTACGGCCACGGTGCTGATAAAATACTTGGTCAGTCGAAAAGCAAACAACGTCTTTTCCATTAAAATAGTCTTGTCGTCGTAAGAAGACATAATCCAATCCTCCCTCATCGTGTTCACCACGTAAAGCATGTCCTTCTGGTGAATCGTGTACACTACCAAGCGAACTACACAAAGGTAAAATGCTGAACAGATCAGGGCACATTCCGTTGCCTCGTTCAGATCGTCTAAATTGTAAATCACATCCGCAGTAACCGTTACAGACGTCACCACCACCTGAAAACTCCTCCGTATTATTCTTTTATCCATAATACTTAGTCACTATCGATGCACTAATCTCGATAAGCGATACTTACCAAGAAAAACATACAGAATAAATGGAATTTTCTGAAGAGCACTGTTCCTCTGCTACTGTTCTCGGACAACGGCCAGATGGAGATTATGCTTCCGTTCGTCATTACGGGCTTTATCAGCTTATCGTATTCTTCCCTATTGTACACTTGAAGATTCATAATTAGCACTGATTTAAAGACATTTCGAAGGAACTCGTTTTTTTTATCAAACCGAGTAGATACTTCTACCACGGCGCGTTTCGCTTAGATGGCCAGAAACATACTCCGCAAAATCAAGAAAAGTGTACTCTCAGGAAGCGTTGGAGGGGACATCGATCGAGGTTACAACTAACACTTATTGTTTTTCAATGGGCGGATCGTAGTAGTCGATTCGAACTTTGCAACAGTTAAGTGTTACACGCAGCTCTGCAAACTCTCCTGTACCACCCCTTAAAGTATACGGGTAGACATAATATTCGACTTGTACTTAGCGAAAATATCCACCTACACCTGTACATTTGCCTAGGTAAGTGCACACCTTCCCTGAGATTACTACTTACTTTTAGTATTCGACTTCATTTCGCATGCATCGATACGCAAAAGTTATAGCTCGTGTGTACTTTCGCAAAAATTTAACAGAAAGTAGCTGAATCCGTGCATTACTTGCTAAGTGTAACAGTAAGAAGGCTGATAAATTGTCATCGTGATTATTCGCAAATATTTTAAAGCAAATATTTAATTGCAAAACAGGTGCCTACTGCAATTTGGTGAAAATAAAAGTGTAGCCACCTTTTGGAACATCATGGAAACTGCTCCTCGTGTGTTTAATTTTGTCTGATGGTAATATACCATACGAGATGTACGCTTGTCGGTAACGTACCATGCAGAATGTTGGCATGGTGTAGCCATTTTGTGGTGGATCGTTGAAAACTAATTTTCTAAAACGTTCGTCGAGAACATACGATGCGAAATATTTATTCGTTATAACAGCATAGTCGAAATATAAAACAGACTCACCCAGACGCGATTTAGAAGATTCCAGCCATATGATGAAATGTACAGGGAAGATCGCACCTGAAAACGTTTAATAAATCTAAAATTAGTTTAATTAATTACAAGTTTTACCACTCTTCATGAAATTTGGCGTTCTCATGGCGTCTATGCCATTCACCCACATTTTAATCGGTCAAAAAATCAACAGAATTTAAAAAGACTTGTTTAAACTAATACAGCTATGATTAACTATCAAGCTAACTATCGAGCTTGAAATAACTCGGAAAAGATTGTAATCTAACTAAGAGAAACGTAGTCTTAATTAGCAAGAAATGAAGAAAGGGGAAGCCGTGAAAGCGAGTGCTCCTTCCTCGGGGTGTATATTGAATTTACGATGAAATGTTTATTAATACTACATGAAAACACTAACGGAGAGTAAACAATAGTAGTAATAATGACTAGAGACTGTTATATGTTAACCAGATAAAGATTACATACTTCAGAATGTGAATTATTCGCAGCTTCTTTAAAGCGTCTCGTCACCTTCATTTTCGCGGCACAGTTGACTCGTTCTAGTCGTTGAGTGACTGTTTTGGCGCCAAGTATCGTGCAGTGCCAAAAGAGAAGAGATGTCTTAACCATCCCACTGTAATCCATATTTTATACAATTATATTACGTTTGAATTATCTTTTAATTAATTTTCACCTGTAAACATTAATTTGCATATTAGCAGCAGAAATCGAAATTCATGAAATTACTAAAAGTTGTGATTTTGGTGCTTCCGGTTGAACGTGATTCCTAAAGTCACCGTCCTTCAATAAAGGGTGCTCTTCAAACCACGCATTATTGATGAGGTCGGTAATTTAGTTCGTAAAACACAAACATTCACTCGATGACTAGTCTATTCTATATGTCGCCTATGGTCTTATCACCGACGAGTGCGATTTTTTCGTTTACTGTTGCCAAATACTAACACGAAAAGATATTTCTAATATTCTTAGCAATGTCTTCGTAATAATTCTGATATGTAATGCTGATCTCGAACAATATTTCTGTATGAAAATTTGATAGATTAATGTTCTTGATGTACCAAAGAAAGTATTTCGAATTTCGAATTGTCATCAGAGCGCACCTACGGGCGCCAGTATCCAAAAAGACGTGTGGTTCATAACCTTTGAAACGCAGCGTTTAATCTCGGGATTGTTTAACTATTATTATTATTAAGATAAGACATGAATTGTTGTAATAAACGTTTGTGCCGAAATCAGTCGTAACAATGGCCGTACCTCCTTCCTTTAGCGTTGGTGATATTGTGCATTTAAATGTTGGTGGAACAAGGTACAGTGGATTGTTTCTTTTAATTGCTTGCTGATCACCTATTAAAATTATTTACTAATTGAATTCATTAATTAGATTTTCAACATCAAAGCAAACATTAACATGGATCCCAGATTCGTTTTTCACTGCTTTATTAAGTAATAGAATCGCTAGTCACAGAGATGAAATTGGAGCATTATTCATAGACAGAGATCCAAAGTTGTTTTCTATTATTCTGAATTATTTACGCACAAAAGACATTGACTTAAAGAATGTAGATCTTAGAACATTGAGGCACGAAGCTGAATATTATGGTATTACACCATTAGTTAAACGTTTGATGTTGTGCGAGGATTTGACTCAGTCTTCTTGTGGAGATGTGTTATTTTATGGTTATTTACCACCACCAAGTAAGCTTTTAAATAATTTTATCTTGTAGAATAAAACCAAATGATTAGTTTGTGTAAAAAATATTTTGATTCTAAAGGTATACCACTGCAAGAACCTACTACCATTCCACCTAATGTAGGGGATGTTTCTGTTCATGGTAGAGTTCCTGCTAATACTACTAACTCTAGGGTAGAACTACCATCCACTTCACAAAGTACAACTCCTGCAAGTTCTAGTACTAACCACAACAGTAATGGTAAAGAACATGTGATGCTTAGTCTAATTTATGTAAAAATTATTACTGCTATCTTATTGAATAAAACCAAATATAAATTTAAATTTTGTTTAGGGCAACAAAACCATAAAGGAGCGCTTGGAACACACGTAAGGAATTCTTCATTGGATTGTAGAATTCAACAAAGAGGTTTACCACACTCCCGTACATCATCTCTAGATTTAAGACATGTTAGGAATAATTCAGCAGACTTGAATAAGTTATATAAAAATGACATAAGTTTAGTGTTCGGCCCCCAACAAGGTAAACAAATAAATATATTTGGCTTCCAAAATTCTGGCAAAAGTTTAATAAAAATGTTTGTTTATACAGTTTCATCATGGGTCGATCCTCTAAGGGTTCAAATCATAAAAGCACATCACAATTGGATTGTAATCGCTTACGCGCATTTTATAACGTGCTACCGACTTAAAGATTCGTCAGGATGGCAGCACGCATTTACTAGTCCCCATATCGAATCAGTGATCGAAAGAGTAGCGATAACTTCGAAAATGAGCACTAGCGGCGATATTAAAATGGTTGCTATTTCTTACGGAAATCAAGTAAGATTATGGAGCGTTTCAACGAATGGGATAAAAACTAACATCGGTACATTCAACTTAAACGTTCGCGTGGAATATTTATTTTTTATTGGAAGTCAATTAGTGGCTCTATCCCCTACCGATAAAATCGGAGTATGGCATGCTATGACGCATCATTGGCAGATACAAGATGTAGTGCCCATTTTATCATTTGATACAGCTGGGTCTTTCCTTCTACTGGGTTGCAACAATGGATCTATTTATTATATTGGTAAGTGAAACTACGTTGTTAAAACATCTGTTCCAACGATCGAAACAAATTTAACAATAAATGGTACCTGACATTAATTTTCAGACATGGAAAAGTTTCCTTTGAGAATGAAGGATAATGATCTACTTGTAACCGAACTGTACCGCGATCCAAATTACGATCCCATTACAGCCGTATCCGTTTATTTAACACCAAAAACATGTAAGTTTTCATATCTGTTTTTCTCCTAACATAATACTATTTTAATAAACGGTTTAACACAAAAATCCAAGGTAAATAATAACTAATTCATGGTTCATAACATTGAGTATTACAGTATCTCTATTGCAGAAACACCTTTTCAAGTGATGTACAAATAAGTGGACTAAAATATAATTATTAAATCTGCTTATATTGAGGAATGTAATAACAAACATTACTTTCATAATAGATGCTTTTCATTGTACTACACTTTCTTAGATGATTACACTATCTGTTTGCTTATGTATTATACGAAGAATCATGATCATGAATCCTTTATTATTTCTTTTATTCTTGATAATACAAAACAAACTTCTTTCAATAGAGAGGCATATACATATCTATTACTTTGAATGCAAACCTTCTGATGTCTTTCTATCATAAAGTTTAATACTGTTTTTGAATATTAATGAGAGTTTATTATTACATTCTTTGCTTCATGATTTCGTACAACTGGATAAATAGCACAAGGCAAGTATGGGTCGATATGACAATGTTCTACAATATTTTCACATTCAAGTCACAATTCAAGATGACATGTCTTTCTGTACATTTTGTATTGCATCGAACGTGACGCATCGATTTAAAATACTAGTGTCCATACCCTTCCTCTCCAGATATGGTACCTTATTCTGCATTGATTCAGTGCACAAATCCATATTCATATACCACTTTTAACAGCACTTTTAAGTATGATTATTAGATTTAAAAATAATCCTACATCTGTCATATACGATTAAAAATTCAATTAACATCCAAAACACTTGTAAAAACTTTTTCTCTCACAGGTTGCACACAGACATACATAACCCCGCTATCCTTATGCGTCCAGTTGTACTAATCCAAATTATGACGTTTTCATTCTTTGTTTATTTTATTAATACTTAAGTTACATGATAGTTATGTAAGTTGTTGCCTTGGTTCAAATTAGGTTTCATTATTAGAGCTTTCTGCTTGCTCCTTCCATTATAATACATTTCCTACCAGCATCTGAGAGGGGAAGACTTTGTTTTAAATAATTTCGGAAGCATATAAACGTATATTTTCTTCGTTATAAATAATTACATTTTGTTCTATGTACATTGTAAATATTATACATACTTTCATACATCTTCTAGCACATGTCCATCAAATTTTATTCAATTCTAAATCATATATTCCTTGTTACCTAAAAGAACGATCTTCTTATAAATAGTCACCATTTGTTATTTGATACAGTTCAAAGCATGTAATATCATATAGGTTTCCCATGTTATATTTATTAAAATATATATATATACACACACACACACACAGGATTCTTTCCATTTCTACAGACTCTAATATATGTAATGTCAGTATTGTGTCATTTTTTATTAAGAAGTGTAGTTTAAATTGTTAACTTTGAATAATTGTTAACTGTAAAATACGATTTTTTACGCAGCTCTCTGTGGTAATTGGATTGAAATCGCGTATGGCACAAAGTCCGGCAGTGTGAGGGTTATAGTTCAACATCCTGAAACTGTAGGACATGGTCCACAATTATTTCAAACATTTACAGTACATCAGAGTAGTGTGACAAAAGTATGTCTATATTTCGAAACTTCTCGCTTTCGATAGTATTAGTTTACGAATTGTATACATATATATTAAAATGCATTGTAGGTCACATTATCAGAAAAGTATTTGGTATCAGTATGTTCTGAATACAACCATGTTAGGAGTTGGGCAGTGAAAAGATTTCGTGGAATGATTTCTACTCAACCTGGATCAACACCTGAAGCTAGTTTCAAAATTGTATCTTTAGAGGCAATTGAACCTTGTATCAGTTATAATGCTGGGAATGATTTTGGTATGTTACAAAGACCAATTGAAATATTGCTAACCATATTGAAACGCAACAATTTTACTACTATGTTCTGCATTACAGGACCATTTGGAGAACAGGACGACGAACAAGTATTTGTTCAAAAAGTTGTACCTGAAACTGATCAGTTATTCGTTCGTTTAGCATCAAACGGAAAACGGGTTTGCGTAATCAAATCAGTAGATGGTAGTATTATAAGTTCATTTTACGTGCACGAATGCGAAGGATCTAGCCGTATGGGTTCAAGACCCAGGCGTTTTATATTTACTGGACATTCTAATGGTACCATTCAAATGTGGGATCTTACAACAGCTTTACAGCCATCTTTTTCTTCTACTCAAAGTAACACCATTCTTTTTTTCTTAAGAATTAATTCGTGAACATTAATCATCTGACAAGCAATTTGGTTACAGATGTTTCTGGGGGGCCTACACCAGAAGAACTTTGGAAACTGTTAGATCAATGTGATTTAAGTAATAGCTATTCATCAACACCGTGTATTAGTCCGTGTCCCTCGCTTATTTCATCAGGTCCAACTATAAAGACAAGCAATGTATTGTTTCTCAACCAGTCACAAAACTCCGAAGCAACACCTGGACCTAGCCAAACGTAATGATAATACGAGAAGTGTATTTCACAGGAACTTCACAGTCTGATATCATTTTTTATGTCATACGTAACCGAAGCTTCACTAGTAGTATCTGCATTTATTTATTTATTACGGGTTATTTACACACAAAAGTCTGCTGTTACAGTTCCTAGTATAATTTGTCAATATTTCTGATTATAATTCTTCGAAAAACAGCTTCGTTAGAAGTGTAATATGAAAGTGATATAGTTAATGAAGTATATTGTAAGAACTGTAACGATAAAATGATAGGTTATTTAAGAAGAAATAACAGCGTCGTTTGAAAGTTAGGAACAAGTATCTTTTTCAGAAAACTTAAAATTTTACAATCTATCGTACTCGAGAAAAAAATTTTAACATAACACTTTAGCTACAATGTATAATTATTTAAATTGTTCTAAAATAAAAAAAGTAAGAGTTTTTCGAGGTTGACAATTGGTATATTATACAAGTTGAAAGTTTATTTATATTTGAATATTCTATATTACTATGTTATAAATGAATGAATCCATCCATGTTATAAATTCCGTTTTTTACTATATTTAAAATATAACAACAGATTTTGTTGAAAAATTTACAGTTTAAAATAATGTAAATATTTATACAAACATTTCGTTTAACGATTCGAATTTTCTTTCCTTAGGAAAAACTTATTTGTCATCAACAAATTGTGATTAATATTTGCGCATCAAATGTACGAGATCAAGTAGGTAATTTATAGAAAGCACGTGACAGTGCATTGTAAAAACATTCTTTCGTATATGAAGATATTATCTCAGTATGTAAACTCGTATATATTTCCTCATGTTTTTTGCTAGATAAATACATGCATTTTGTAGCAAATATTGTAATACTGTTATAACTGTTATCTCTGTGATTCTAATAAACAATAAGTGTATGTATTACGATGTTAATTCCCACATGAATGTAAACATGTTTTCGTATGTGTAATTAGGAACATGTAATTACGTGACTTTAACATAAAACGTTTTCACACTCATACTGTTTATCGGAGGAAAACTTCCGAAATAATGAATTTCTACAATTTTCTTGTTCTACTAATGTAAAATTAATAGTACATTATTTATTGTAACAATGTCATAATTCTTTAACTGTACAATATTCTGTCAACATTTTTTATTTAAGAAAAACTTTATCTAAATTGTTATTAATATCCATGATTACAACTAGATAAGTCAATTAAATATGAGGCACTACGGTGATTTTATAACAATTCTATATTGCATGATTAACTTGTCTAATAATTTGATTGCACATAAATTGCTTTATATAAAACGAAAATTATTTACATCGGGAAAGTTAAAGCATTTTTGAAAATCGACAAAATTAATAATCTAAATCTCACATTAAAAATATAAACTGTGTGTACATGTATACTTCTAATCTATAAATCACTCTGTTAGTGTTCGTAAAGTACTACTCTTTTTGTAAAAAATGTGCTCTTAAAAACATCATGCAATATGAATTATTAAAACGATGGAGACCATTTCAAGATAGCCTAATTTTGTTATAAAAATGATAAATAATATTAGTGACATTGTTGCAAATAAATCATATCTCATATAAAATATTTATGCCAAAATAGATTATTATGAAACAACGTCGGATTTGTCATTGGTGTTAACAGAAAACACCAAGCTACTAATCCAATGACAAACAAAGAAAACAATCCAGCTCTCTTTAAAGGATCCCTTAATGTTACAACCTCGGATAAATCAGGAAATCCCATGTGATTACAAAACGAATGTGCTATAAATGGAGCTGCTATATGGCCTGTAAATCAGGAAGGAACATTAATTAATTAAGTATTTAAGAAAGAAAAATAGTCACTATACCTGTTTTAACAAAAAGAAAAGCTGCATAGGATCCAAACAATGTTGTATATATAAACTGAAAACCTAAGTAACAAATGTGTTAGTAAAAATTTGTTGATATATTCAAGTTAAACAAAAACTGCAAGTAGTACTTACAAGATGTAAAAAGTGCATGTTTAAGTTTTCTGCCTGTTCCTACTAGATATATTACATGATGAAAGTGAGCAACTCCAAAAAATAAAGAACATACAAATATAGCAGTAATAGGTGTAAAACATTGCAAAAGCAATGGCAACATGCACGCTCTGAATGTCCACTCTTCGGACAGAGGTGCAACAACTTGATTCCTCCACCATGTCAATGTTCTTATGCTTCCAAGCCAATACATGGGCTCTAAAAATGGGAGACCTACGTTTCTATAGTTACATCATAAGTACTTTACACACAAATAATATATGAAAGGCTAACCAGTGTATAATCTCCAAAGACCATTGAAACCTTGTATACTTAAGGGTCCTAGATATAATATCATTGTTAACAATAACGGTATCGCGGTTGCTTGAAATAAACCTGGCCACCGTAGACCCAGTAACTCCCAAATCGTTGCCTGAAAATTATAAATTACAATGTAAGATTCCCTACATAATAGTGTTAAGGTAATTACAATTAATTACCTTCTGAAAGACTTTTTCATTCGTTCCGAAGTACAATGCAGCAGGAGATATAAGAGATATAATAAAAACGCTAAAAAATCTTTTCTTTATTACTGAGGGATGCTCTCTGGAATAAAAGAAAAATTGTATGACATTTAAATATCCCGCCAATGAAAGAAGAAAATAGAAGGTAAAAAGTTTGCCAGCAGAGGCGCTAGTGGATTCGATTCTTGTCCACAAAAGCGAGTGCACAAGTGGGAGAACTCGATAAAGAGTAGGATTCACGTTCACGGGGCGACGTGAATACAGTTACACTTTGTTCGCAGTTCCCTGTGGTTCACCGTTAGCAGGACCGAGAGAGCGCGTTACACAGTCACACGAAAATGGACATTTAAAAGTGACTGCCGTTCGTCCGCCGATCGGCATTACGTACCTATTGTACGGGGTACTCCATACGTAGAGGCTCGCGACGTATACCACCGATAGAGCGAGACATGATAAAATCGCGGACACGCACAAATCGGTATTTCGGTCCGTGGTCTCCATAACTCCATACTGATGTTGGTGCTTGTGTCGCGATCCACTGCAGAAGAGGGGATCGGTGTAAGGGGGTAAAAGACGTGTGAGCGAGAAAAGGATCGCGTTGGGTAGGGTACGAGGGTGGTCGGCGAGGAAAGAGGGGAAGAACAGAAATTCATCCGATTGGCGGTCTGGCACCAGTCGGCAGTCCTACCGTCAATGAGAAGATGGCCGCTGGGCTCGGTGGAAGTGTCGCCATTGTTTAGTGTTTAGTTGTTTTACCGTTTCTCGCATAATTTTGTCGGGAAGCACGTTAAAAATGCCAAGCGCCTCGTTCACATCATCGCGCAATTACGTGCGGAGATCCCGGAGAAAAGGCGCGAACAGGATTCCTCTGCCTTCGAGAACCACCTCGGGTAAGAGGCCTGCATCCGGACCCTCGGTTCACTGCTCACCTGTCGTCTCTCGGCTCATTTCTTTTGCCTTCACCTACTTCGATATTCCCCGGGGTTAACCCCGTTGCGACGATTACGCGTCTTCGTGCCGACTAACCGACATACTTCCTTTCCGTTAATCATGTCTCTCGTTTACGATTTCGAACATAGAGAGAGAGAGAGCAGGACAGAGACTCCGTCAAACCTTACACTGCCCACGTCTCTTCTCTCGCACGATTTTCTCCGTGTACGGGATGGCCGAAAAATGCGACGGATATATTCGTGTGACTGCCGATGACGTTTCCTAAAACTAACGTACCCACGTTCGCCGCTCTCGCACCAACCCTTCTTTTTTCGGGGACATCGATCATGGTATCGCGTATACTTCGCGATCGTCAATTTTTACGGTGGAATGTCGGCTCAAAGTCTACACTCCTCACCCCACTTCCCCCCTATATTTTTTTTTTTCATAATTCCGATTTATTAGACGTCCTGCTGAACGTACATAACGACGGATGATCGCGCAATTTGGGAAAATAATCGGCACGCGATATCAAGGCAAAAGGTCTGAGGCCTCTTTTCATTCTGATGTACCACCTATACATTCTCTGTCGAATTAGTACGATTATTTACCTATCACAGTTAACATACAATAAAAATGTTTCACTATTGCTTTAGAAATTGGAGCTAGGATACTCTTACTCCAAAATATAATTAGTTGTGTAGACACATCAGACATACAATACAGTGCTCCAATTCTTGCATCAGCATTTCTAACATACTTAATTAATTTATATTTCATTATTTTTATATATTAAACACCTATCCTCAAGTATAACCTTTGAAATCCACTGTGACTTTGTAAGTAGTTTCATAATCTTGAAGACCAATTATAATTCCACTGCAATATGACAAATGTCAACAAACATTTACCTCATTTTCGCCATAATTGTGTCAAAGTGTGTTGTCCTGTCACATATATAATATTTCAAGTGTAATGTTTGTTCTTTCAGCCGAGCCATGCGACTTGCCATGTTCAGCATCAAATCAGATACCTCCTGGTGGCGGAGTCGGTGGTGGAGGAGGAGGAGGAGGAGGTGGAGGTGGGGGTGGAAGCGGTGGAAGAGGATCTTCCCCAAGTGTCTCTGGTGTTGCAGCACCATCACCTTCCCCGTCACATTCACATTCTTCTCCATATGACTTAAGGCGTAAAAGTCCACCTCACCCAGATCCTGCTCCTGGTACTAGCTCTGCTTTACCTCCGTCGGGTGGTAGTAGTATCGGTGCCACTCTTGGTTCTTCCTCCCTACCAGCAAGAAAACGACCTAGGCGGACGTGTTCGTTATCCACGGATGGTATATTCATATGCAATGAATTTTTGGTACAGACGACACTTTTTTAACGAACGAGTCCTTTAAATTTGTCTTTGTTACTCTGCAGGTACAAACACAAACACAGCAGCGCATTACCTCCAGTATGAGTTACCAGACGAAGTGCTGCTTACTATATTTAATTATCTAATGGAGCAAGATCTATGCCGTGTCTCGCAAGTTTGCAGACGTTTCCAAGCGATTGCAAACGACACCGAACTATGGAAGTCCTTGTACCAGCAAGTTTACGAATACGACTTACCACTATTTAATCCTGCACCTTGTAAATTTGAATTCGTATCCCCGGATGAGTCAGACTATGCAAATCCATGGAAAGAGAGCTTTAGACAATTATACAGAGGGGTGCACGTTAGGCCAGGATTTCAGGATTTGAAGTTCAAAGGACGACATTTGCCATACTTTAATACTGTTCAGGGAGCATTAGATTACGTAGATGAATATAGAAGCAATAGTGGTTCCTCGTCAAATAATAGCACAACCACGAGCGGTCAAGGGAATTGTTGCGGAAGTAATTCTCAGTCAGCGGAGGAGGCGCCACAACATTTAGTTTTCTTACACGCTGGAATCTATAGAGGCGAATTTCTCGTGATCGACAGCGACGTTGCATTGATCGGTGCAGCACCTGGAAACGTAGCGGAGTCTGTTATATTGGAACGAGAAAGTGAATCTACAGTTATGTTTGTAGAAGGAGCAAAACGAGCTTACGCCGGTCATCTCACGTTAAAGTTTACGCCAGATGTTACTAGTACAGTGCCGCACCATAAACATTATTGTTTAGAAGTTGGTGAAAACTGCAGTCCCACAGTGGATCATTGTATTATTAGGAGTTCAAGCGTTGGTAAGTAAATCATCGATCCGTGTTGCATCGACCTTTCATTGGAACGTCGACGACTTAACGTTGATTTTTCAGTTGGAGCAGCTGTTTGCGTGTCGGGCGTTGGAGCCAATCCTGTGGTAAAGAATTGTGACATATCGGATTGCGAAAACGTTGGACTTTATGTCACCGACTATGCCCAAGGAACTTACGAAGACAATGAGATCTCTAGAAACGCGTTAGCTGGAATTTGGGTGAAGAATTACGCTAATCCCATAATGCGGAGGAATCATATTCACCACGGAAGGGATGTTGGAATATTCACGTTCGATAACGGTCTCGGATATTTCGAAGCTAACGATATTCACAATAATCGAATAGCGGGTTTCGAAGTAAAGGCTGGTGCTAATCCAACGGTTGTACATTGTGAGATACACCATGGACAAACAGGCGGAATATATGTCCATGAAAACGGTTTAGGTCAATTTATTGACAACAAAATTCACTCGAACAATTTCGCCGGCGTTTGGATCACCTCCAATTCGAATCCGACGATTCGTAGAAACGAAATTTACAATGGTCACCAGGGAGGAGTATATATATTTGGAGAGGGAAGAGGCTTGATAGAACATAACAATATTTACGGTAACGCCTTAGCTGGCATACAGATCAGAACTAATTCGGATCCCATAGTTAGACATAACAAAATACATCACGGTCAACACGGTGGTATATATGTACACGAGAAAGGTCAGGGTTTAATCGAGGAGAACGAAGTATATGCCAACACTTTAGCAGGTGTCTGGATAACCACGGGATCGACACCGGTTTTAAGAAGGAATCGTATTCATAGCGGTAAACAAGTCGGAGTTTATTTTTATGACAATGGACACGGCAAACTAGAAGACAATGATATTTTCAATCATTTGTATTCGGGAGTACAAATAAGGTAAGAAATTCTTTTACAAATAAAATCATGTACTCTCGCTCTTTTGCGCTAACTGTATATTTAAATATTAGGACTGGAAGCAATCCAGTGATACGTGGAAATAAAATATGGGGTGGACAAAACGGTGGCGTTCTTGTGTATAATAGCGGATTAGGTTTACTCGAACAAAATGAGATTTTTGATAACGCGATGGCAGGAGTTTGGATTAAAACGGATAGTAACCCTACATTAAAAAGAAACAAAATCTTTGACGGGCGAGACGGTGGAATTTGTATATTTAACGGTGGTAAAGGTGAGTTTTAGTTTCTACTTAATTTTGATGAAACCTTTGCATTCCGATTGTTTTCTTCTTTTTCCCATACAGGTGTTCTCGAGGAAAACGATATATTTCGTAACGCTCAAGCGGGAGTGCTTATTTCTACGCAGTCTCATCCAGTCTTGAGGAGGAATCGAATTTTCGATGGTTTAGCAGCTGGCGTTGAAATAACAAATAACGCGACTGCTACGCTAGAATTTAATCAAATTTTCAATAATAGATTTGGTGGTCTATGCTTAGCGAGCGGAGTTCAACCAACGACTAGAGGTTCTTATCTTTTCTTTTGTTTGCCGAATTAATTTGAAAATAACATACGTAGAAGAAAGATAAATAACCGTTGATTTTTGTTTTCTCAGGCAATAAAATATTTAATAATCAAGATGCAGTCGAGAAAGCGGTTGGAAACGGCCAATGTTTATACAAAATTTCGTCGTACACCTCGTTCCCTATGCATGATTTCTATCGGTGCCAGACATGCAATACTACAGATCGTAACGCAATTTGTGTTAACTGTATAAAAACCTGTCATGCTGGACACGATGTAGAATTCATCAGACATGACCGGTAAATATTATTGATAATTTCAATATAGACAGAAGAAACTCACTTATAAATCTAATACATAACGATGTATGTGTAACTAATTAATTTTTTTAGATTCTTTTGTGACTGTGGTGCTGGAACATTAAATAATCAGTGTCAACTTCAAGGTGAACCTACGCAAGATACAGACACGTTGTATGATAGTGCAGCACCGATGGAGTCGCATACACTTATGGTCAACTAGGAACTAACCTAAACTAAATAAAACAATCAAACGTCACTGAAACAGCCTGTAAGTCCAACACATTGCAAACAAAACTTTGTTGCTGAGTTCTTTATTACGACACTTGTTCCTTCGCGTCCCCGTTGTGATTGTTATTTTTTTAAAGCTATCGTTATTGTTAACATATTCCAATTAACGGCAATTTCATCATCATTATTATCATCATTATCGTTATCGTCATATAACCGTTCATCTCATTTTCATCATCATCGTCATCGTGGTGCTCAAACTTATCACGATCATATTTGTCATTGCGAGAACACGTCCATGACTTTGTAAGCGTCGAATCGTGTCATCGACATCGTTGTCATCATAATCATCTATCATCATTCATCGTCGTCGTCGTCGTCGTCATTACCGTCACCATCAAGAGATAGTATATTTTATATTAATAAATTAGTACTCTATATTGACGTTTAATTTAGTACATACGGATATTCGTTATTGACGTTCGTGTTTGTCCAGATATCGAGAATCGATAAACGAAGATCCAGATATATCTGACGTAACGCAAGTATTATCGGGAAGAAGGAAAATTGTTAGGAAACTGTTTTTCTTGATTAAAATCTCATCGTTAAAAGCGGTTTCGCCAAGGTCAAGGCTCAAATTCGCCCGTGATTATCTAATAAAGAACTCTGCAACGAAAAAATAAGCTTCGACGAACACAATTTAAACAAGTGACAAAGTGGATTTCTGATATAAACGAAACCTAATAATTAAATAAACGTTAAATTTATTTAAACGTGTAATAAAAGAAAGCCACGCGTAATCGTTAATCGATCGAAAAAGAACACATAATAAACTCCCCGCGTGGAATTCGTTTCATTAAGTTTCCTTAATTTTTAAGTTCATACGTAAAGCGAAAAAAAAAATGAAAAACAAGTGCAGTGAATCTGTGTAAAAAAAAAATGGAAGTAAAAAAACACATGTGTATACGTCGATAGAACAGGCACGTGAACATCGTGACATTTTAATAAGCAAAAAAACAAAGAATTAAATGAAAAAAACGCTCGTGCAATGCAATGAGATTGGTTAAAAAAATAGAAACATTATTAAGCTTACGATAAAACACAGTGTCTCGAATGTAAAATTGTGTATATCGTATGTAATAAATGACGAATGGACAACAACACTAAACAAATTATTGCTCGCTACATGAACAGGAGGTCCGACGCCGTACAACATAGGAGACGTATGTTACACAAGTTTGCACTTATATTTAAACGAAACTTAAAGTAGCCGATGTACTAAAGCAGAAAGATCGAGAAATAAGTGCATATCGTGTGTTCACGCCAATGGTATTGTAAGGAACCGAGCATACTCATCCACAAGACAGATCGAACGGATAATTAGCAGGATTCATGGTAATCGAACAACAGAACAAGTGCAACTTTGGTAATAAACGTGTCGGATAGCGATACAAATATTTCGGAGGAGGGAAGGCAAACACGTGAAACGAAGACCCGCAATGACATACTGAAACAGATGTCTAAAAAATGTGATATTGTAAAATTCACAACTGGATATAATCAAAATGGAACAGAAACATCTATGCGATTCTAATAATTGTTTTTATGTAAATGTACCTTGTACTACCGTATACAGTTCTTCGATTCTACTATCCGCATTGTGAATAGTGATGGCTCTAAGTCGCCCGAGGGGGAAAGTGCATAATAATAAGACAGATTAAACAAAACAAAACAAAAATTAAATGTGTAAAGTAAATTTAAAAAGAAATTTACACGATACATATGTGGTGTTATACCAGTGAGAAATAAAAGAAAAACAAACAAAAGTTTATCGTAACAAAGAATGAAAATGATGTAAACGATATACTGTCTAAGGAACAGTTTTTAAAAAAAAAAAGTAATCTCCAATTTTTAAAGTAATCCAATTTTTTTAATATTACGTTAGCGATAAAGTCTAATCATATTATTATAATTGTGTATCTTCAGGGGCGGTTTCGCTCTTGTTATGAAAGGAAAAAAAAGCGCCTATTAGCGATAATTTTAGACGCAGCCCGCATCCACTTACGCAAACGATGAGTATAAAAATAAGTAGACGAAAGTATCGAAATCGCATTATACGGTAAAATTTTGTTTGCGTGACAAAATTTTACGATCAAAAAAAATCTCTCTCTCGCATTCGTTAGTTGTATGTGTAGGTACGTTTTGTATGTCATTTGGTAGAATGGGTAATGGTGTACAAGAATTGCCTTTGAACATACCAACTCTTAAGGTCCGTAGTATTATACACCGCAGTGTCATATTATACATAGTATAACTATATATAATGTTTAACACGTTATATGCACACTGAAAATAATAAGGACGTACGTCAAAGGCATTTCTTGTGCACGCACATTGGAACGCAAAACGTGTTTACGTTCTCGAGTGATACTCTTTTACGTCCTGTTGTTTCTTTTTTTTTTTTGTTTGAAAAAACGATTCGCCCATGAAAAGAATCACTCTTTTTCGTTTCTTTTTTTTTTTTTCTTTTGAAACTTGGAGTAGAGGAACTACAGAAAAAATTTCCTTGTAAAGTAACGAGAAAAAAAAGAAGGAAAGAAAACGAAAAATAAAAAAACAAGAACGATAGCTTTAACAGTTATCGAGCGAAAAAATTAACAGCAACTTTTCCGCGCGCTCTCTACGTTGTGTAACTGTAATTAGCAAAATTTATTTGTCGATCGTTTTGTCTTTTTTTTTTTATACTGTTTCGAATATTATTTACGAACTGTTAAATATGTTTATTGTATTAACGGAAAATGAAATTATAAGATGAACGATTTTGCGATCTTTTTATGCCCTTTTTTGTTTCGTTCTATTAAGCACACTTTGATGCTGTAACTCGCCAGTATTTCGAATCTTAACGGAGGAACCGAACGTTTTTCTGTGATTTCTATCCTCTCACAGTTTCAAAGCTTGTTGAATAATTCTTATGGCTAACATTGTCTCGCGCAGCAGCCGTGCCAGACTTAATCGACAATTATACGAGTATCGTAACATTCTCCAGTGACTTATATTAGATTTATTTGTAAAACATTAAAGTAAAAAGAAAAAAGAGATGAAAGAGAAAAGTCGCTCTCGGCTGCGGCACGATTCAAATGTTTCATGTTTCTGGTTGTTGAATGTATTATATGTAAGATTTAATCAACAATAGAGACCTGTTGTGGCGTCCATTTTAATTCGCGAATTTCCGTTCGAAATCGGTTAATGCACTCTCTGGACAGAGTTCGATTCCACGAAAATTGAATAATACGAAGCGTCGTGAGGCTTTGATCAGAAGATTAGAATTTAAAAAGAAAAAGGAGATTTTACGTTGAGAGCTCTTTTTGTAATTTTCGTTTACGGAGGTATATAACAGTGATCATTGAATGATATCGGAATGACATTGGATCTTCGCGATTGCACATCGTATACATATGCTGAAGTTGTTTCTCGCATACTGCGGACAGAATACAATGTATGTTTCCCTTTATTTAATTACATTGCAATTTGTATTACATTTATAGAATATCACTGCGTTCGTTCGCGTCATTGTATATTGTCCGGTGTATTCGTCCTATTTTTTCTTCCTTTTTGGATTATTGCGAGTGTAAAGTGTTTTTGTTAAGTCCTGCGTGTAATTGCATTTCTATTTATCGGATCTTCCTCTCACGTATTTGTTCGTTTAATTTTAAATCGCAACACCTCTTTCTCTTCTCATCGTTTCATTCCATATGTAAACTTGTCCACCGAAAAAAAAGACGTGTCTCTTCACTCCGATCTTTTCATCAGCAAATACTTGCCATTATTACGTTAGTTGCCATAGTTCACCCCGGTTTTGTTTTTGCGGTGGAGCACAGTTAGATAGACGAAAGATTTTTAATGTTAAAAGATAATATACAACGTGCAAACGAAAGATGGGATACGAATCCGCAAAAACTAATACCAAGACGTATTTCTGTAAATATTAATTTGCCCATTATATGTATACATACATACACACACGTATACGTGTATATGTATATATATACATATAACACATTGATTATACTATTATTAAAAAAAAAATATATATATTATTAAAAATTGTAACTTTTATTTTTTATTTTGTTCGTGTCCTTGTATCATTAATAGCGCTGTTGATTTTCGGTTGCTTTTATTACGTTGTAACGCTACAGTATCGCTGTACAAACGCATAACAAAATTCAATTCTTTGCATTGGAAACAAATCTGTGGTTTTTATAGTGTTAAGCGCAAATTGTATCGTTCGATAATTTTCACGCAATTCCGATCTTCTCTCGATGAAATTGTAGGCTCACCGTTTGCTTGGAATTTGTCTACGCTCATATCCTATACCAAAACATACGCGATACATACGTATCAGTTTGTACATCGTCACAGAACACGTAAAGAACAAAGAAATTGTTAACTGTATCGTGCCCCGTAGGTATACGATGTACTGGTATGCTTGTTCACGAATGGAAACGTACAATTAAGATTATACTAATTGTAAGTAAGCGGCAGACACAACTTTGCGAACTAATTATCCGAATTAGTTTTTTTTTTTTTTCTTTTTTTTTTTAACTGGTTTCCTTTTAACATAGGGGAGGATTACATGCCATGGCCTTAAAACGTAAACCTAAAAGCTCTAGTATACATACAGCGATATCTGACAGATACATGCAACAGCGTGTACGCTATCGTTCACAAGTCTGGCGTTATTCGTATGTATCGTTTAAATTTCAGATACCTTGATCTGAATCTAAATAAATATAGAAATTTGTACGAAATCGGCTCGACAAACGATATACATACATGTATCAAATCACGAACGATGACCTTCGATTATTTCTGATCGTATAATCTTCGATTCGATTCATTATATTTCAAGTTTGACATTTACTTAGGTAAATTCGCCATCTGAAATTGTTACGAATTCGTGAACATCATCGAATCGTTTAAGATCCTATAAATACTTTATATCTTCCAAACTTTGGTCTTTAATAACTTATCTATTTCTACGACTCTCTCTCTCTACCTAATTATAAATTGGTCGACAAAACGGTCCCAGACTTTGAAACGACAGCGCGTACGCAAATCGTTATCAATATTTCTCACGAAGCTTACGAGGGTTAATCTTTCGAGCAGCTCAAGTAATTATACGTTCGAGGGTTTCAGTAAAATACGCAGTTTTATTAAAAGGTGCATCGTTGAACTTCTATCGGGTGCAGTGTGTCTGTTTCACTAAAAAAAAGACCCCTTTGATGCTATCGAACGGATTGTAACGTATCAATTCGGGACATTATTTATTTACAGAAGGCATAATATTTATAATCGAGTGTTCCAAATATGAAAGAGCAATTTAATTTGGACTTTTGATAGATAATGAAAAGACATCTCGATATATCGACTCGAACAGATGCTTTAAAAATCTTTTTTGTATATATTTGTCTCGGTATACATGTACTTTCGGAACATCCGATGCTTTCTCTATTTTTGAGCACACATTTTCTGAAACGTTCCGTGTAATAAAGATAGTTAAGGAGTATAGGGGACACGTTTAGGGGTACGTTGCACCCAATGGAAGATTTAGGAGAGGAAACCGAGCAGTTGAGTTAGCGATTTCACGTGTGAAAAACATAAACGCAGCCTTACACTGTATTTTCATATAGTACAAGACGATTACACGGATACGATAATTCACGGGGGAACGTCGAGAGTCTATCCGATAAGTTTGTCGTTTTTGTATCGTCGGGTCTACTATTTGCCTGAACCTAAGCAATCAACGCGTTTCGATGCAAAGAGCATTTAGTGCTTCCGTACAGAACGAATGTATTCATTGATTCGAGCATTTATCGATGAACTGATAATAGTGTCTTACGCACGTTACCGATACGACGGACTCGTGATCCACGTGAAACGATTATCAATTACGTGAAACAAAAGAGGAGAGACCGAACGCTACCGTAAAGAAGGAAAAGTACGAAACATCTATTTTTCACGAGAACGTCGATCGCGAAGATGTACAATAAGCTAAATCACTGTAAATACGTCGCGCGTAAATATCTCACCTAATTATTAACGGGTGCGTCGTTCGAAACGTTATTATAGGTAACACGGGCAAGGATTTCTGCTCCTTAAGAGATACTTTTCTAAGTAGACGAGAGAGCGTTCGAATGATTTCCTTTTCTTAGCGATGTAAGCTCGATTTCCACGCTTTACATTACGTAGAAACGAACCAGGAGGAACGAATGCGAGCGTCGAGTCAGCGAACGACGAGAACAACGGGAAAATATAAAAATATAAAATAAAAAAAAAAGAAATAACGCATAACAAGACACGAGAGGACGAATAATTAACGCGACTTTTGTATGAGAAATAAATCTAACTAATTTTTTTCACGTCATTCGCGTTATCTAGATGTAAGGGGGACAAGCGTCGTCGCGATACCAAGTAGACGAAGGGAAAAATATACACGGATCAGGATCGTTGATAACGGAAGCAGGAGTATCAATCGAGATCGAACGAAAGCGACTCGTTTCCCTGATGCGCGATAGAGGCGAATTTGCGCGAATTCACGCGTAATCAAGGTGTTCGTAAAACGTCTGCACAGGAATTGAGAGCGGGATTTTTGTTCCTTTGCACAAAAGAAAGCGGTATCATTTTCGCGCGACATGACAACAAAATGGCCTATAGATAGGGGAAAATCGTATTTCTTTTTTTTTTCTTTTTTCTTTTTTCTAGGCGAAACCGACGGACTGTGTATAGACTCTAGACTGTTAAACTTAACCGAAACCCGACGATCTGCGGTGGGGCAGAGCGACGAAATGGATTCTCGAGGCAAGAGAGACGGTGAAGGGAAAAAGAAACTCGCGCGCACGATAATTTAAACAAATATTAACTCGCACCTGCACGGTCTTCTTTCCGCGTTACAGTAACGCTCGCGCGGCGACGAGGAACTGTATTATTAAAATGTATAATAGACCGTAGCTCGTAAGCCGAATACGAGGAACTGATATCGATCATCGACTCGATCAACGTTCTTTACGAGGCGATACGGTCAAGCTCAGTTTCACGAAGGACTCGCAGATGCCCGAACAAAGAGGATGCGAACAAAAATTCGTAGCGTTGATCCCGATTGCAAGGGACGAGAGGATCGCATATTTTGAGATAGTGATTCTGTTCCCTGGCCTCTGGGGAGGGCTAACTCACGAGGAAAATTTGGTAGTCTCCCGATAACAGAGTTGGGCAAAATTTGACTGGATTAATAGATAACGGATAAAATCAACCCATGGGAATTTATTCGTGACATTTGTTCCATTGGACGGGTATATTTTTAATTCTCCTGCGAGAAATATTTTATTCCATAATTCAAATTGTAATCTCTATTTAATGGGTATTGGATCCATTTATTCGTGACGTTTGCTCGAGTGGACGGTGAAATTTTGAATCCTTCTTTGAGCAATATTTCATTCTATAATTCGAATTGCAATCTCTAATGGGTATTGGGAAAATTGATTTGCGATGTTTATGCTCTTTTCAGAAATATTTCGTTCTGTAATCCAAATTATATTGGTCGGCTAAATTTATATTTCCTTATGAATTATTTCTTATTTCATTCTATGATTTACTTACGACGAGTATACGTCCACTTGCGGCGTTACATTATGCAGTGAAATTTTTTATTTTCGTTTAAGGGATGCAGGGATGGATCATTTTTATCTAAATACGAATTTTGCCCACCTCTGATACGTGTTCCCGATAAAGCACTCGGAATGTTCGTTTTTGTGTTCGTTCATTTAAATTTGTCTGCTTTCAATTGCGCCGTGCATTGTATTCAAACTTTGTACGAACAAGATCTGTTCACTCGTCTTCGTCCATTTTTAATTACTCTCGGTACAAAAATATCGTGTTATCGCTTCCAAGCGGTGGAATGATGTTACTAAGCTGAGTTTGTGTTAAGAATCCAATCAAAACTGACCCAGTAAACGAATCACGTTTAATTCGTTTGTCCGTTTAAATTCGCGAAATTGAATTGACTGTATCGTTTCGCGCACGCCTGTATCATAATGAAACGCACGAATTACCATGTGTCATATACATATACATATATATATACAAAATCTATATATATATATATAAATAACAATAACGATAATAATTAAGTACTTTACACGTGTAAGCAGTATCCAAGAAAATCCGAACTAGTTGCACCAAGTGCCATAGTCCATAGGTCACAGTACGTTTAACATAGGAGGGAGGAAGTCGTTGCCGAGGAAAACGAAAGGAGCGTATTAAAAGAGAAAAAAAAATGAAGAAGAATCAAGCGAAATGAAAAATTAGGTTGAACTACGGGGGTACGTGGTTCGACGGCGACGACCGAGTCGCGTTCTTGACGCTTTATTGTTGAAGCGAAACGCGAGACGCGGGGAAAAAAGGGTGAACAGTCGGCTAAAGAACACGAGGAAATGATGGTGGGAATGGTCGTGTGGTCCATATTCGCGACACGAGATTCCCGGTGGGCCGGTTTCGCCCATCACGACGAACGTTTTAGAACTTACAGACACACCAATATGACAATATGCTATGAAATTAATTTCCGGTCCTGTTGCTCGGTTGTAACTAATACCCCCCCCCCCTCCCCCAGACCCCCTGAAACTATTCACAATCCACCCGAGAGAATAAAAGATAAAGAGAAGACAAAACGAAAGAAAGTTTAAAAGGAAAACTGCAGCCTCTGGACATCCGTTAATTGTACATTTTCGCCACGTTTATTTTTCAACGCGTTAGTATGCGATTAGACACCGTGATCCCGGCTCCCAAATAAATCCGTGCATTTTGAAAGCGAGGGAGAGTGAGAGGCAGAGCGCGAGAGAGGGAGAGAAAGGGTGAAACACTGTAACACATGGCCAAGGATGGATCGAACGTGGTGGTGCGTGTGACCTTTGCGAGACATTATCAATTACCTTAAACGAAAAATAAGAAAAAAAAAAAACTGTAGTAACGTCGCAATTGTATGTTGTAAACATTACTATTTCAAATATACTGTCATTATTAACAGGAGAGAGTTTGTGACTTTACCGGACACGATCCCGAGGGACGAGAGAGAGGATTACCCTTGGAAACATTTCAGAATACTGTTTTTCTTTTTTTTTTTCTTTTTTTTTTCATTCACGCGACGTCATAATTGCAAACAGGAACTCGATGACTAGAAGCACTGTGCCTCGGGAGATCTGACGAAGGAAGCGCAACAGAGACGAGGACGTCCATATTTTTAGCTTTATTTCTGTTTTAATCGAAGCTTTTGTATTCGACGTATAACCAAATGAAAATGGTGCTAAACTTGTTTCTTCAAATATTTCTCCTCAGCGATGGAAAGATTTCGTTTGATCAAATTTTCTAGATTAACCCGAATGAAGATTAAAGATATTTTAGTTACTCTCGTAGCAACGTCGAAGAGAGATATATAAATAGAAGATGCAGGTATCATTTAAAGCATTGAGTTCATTAGTTGATGAGAAACCATGTCAAGAAGCTTTAAAATCAAGTTATTCTACTTGGCTGATTAAAATCTCTGTCATTCCATTCACAAAACAAACTCCATTTCAAATTTATATTCTAGGAACTGTATCGCGCTTAACAATGGGGCCAGCTGTGGCGAGGGGTAGTGCAAGAAACTGCAGCAGAGAAGAATAGATTGGAAGAAGAATAGATTCGGTCATGTTGAATCAGGCGCTAATTATCAAATTATAGAACATGAAAAAGGTGATGCATATACATTGCGAGATATAAACATTCGATACAGGTCTCAGTGTTGCTTCAATCACTCCACTTCAAATCTTAAATTTCCAGAGTCCCGAAACGATCCAAAAATCTATTTCTGTTTCCAGATATACCATCTTCCACTTCCTAAAAACATCCATCAACAACTCAGGAACCCGTCCAAGGACCCAACTCGCCGTCAAAGATCAACAAAGTCTACAACGAACATCGTTAGAACTCAAACTGTCGCGCCAACCCCCCCAGTGGCGCCTAACGCTCGCTCCTTCGAGTGGTTTAAGAAAACCACAAAGTCCATCCACCCTTGGAACCGTAAAGATTAAACGAAATTCCCGATGAAGCGAACGACTGATAGAGGGGTAGTTAGGGGTAAACGGTTGCAAAGTTCTCGATGAACCGTACGCGTCTCGCGCCACCTAACAGCGACCATCGACGAGCATAAAACGGCAGAGGAGGTCGCGGTGATTGGTGAGGGTTTGTCCATGTTCGGCTGTGTGCGGGTCGCGTCGAGCCGAGCACGCTCTTGACGCCGCTCGCGGGGGCCTATATATCGCGCTGGGAATCGAGAGCGTCGAAACACGAAGCGAGATCAGACTGACTTCGCGAAAATCGATCGGGCGCTCATCGTCGTCGGGTTAGCGACGCCTGCAGGAAAGCGTGTGTCCATTAGAACGACGCGGTGTTCGCGTGAAACGTCCGCTGGTCGGCTCCGACGTCGAGCGCTCCCTCGACGTTGCTCCAAATGCCGACGGAGGCCTCGTGTTCGCCTAAACACGGGAACCTTCCTGCCAGCCTGACCGTAAAGTCGCGATAGCCACGGTCGCGAGAAGGTGATCCAGTGAAACGGTTCCTCCGAGTGCGTGGATGTGCGCGCGTGTACGTACGTGTGTATGCGTTGAATGCCTCCGCGAAGATCGAACGGAAGCTGTCGAGGCCCTCGAAGGAACGAGGAAAGGAAGGAACGGGGGGGTGTAGCGTAAGGTGACGGCCTCGAGGAGACACGGAGTTGTCGGACGGAACGAGAAAGCACGGTAGCCCATAGACAGATTCCTACCAACCCCTGCGAGGCACTCTCTGCGTGTCCTCGACGTTATCGCCATTGTCGAAGCGCGGTGTGGCGAGTTAACGAGAGCCGGCGCTGCCGGGACGACAATAATTTTTGAGAAACGTTTATATACACCGACCCACTAACTGGGAACAGGGTGGCTACCCTTCGTGCAGCCGTGTTCTCCGGCCTCCTACGTCGATGTAAGTAGCGGATTCGAGTCGCGATCGAAGCTGGACGTGTTTTTCTACGAGCCGAAGAAGAGAGAAAGGGGTAAGGGGTGTTTGCAAGCGCGAAGGATCCTCGATGCACGCCGGGAACGAGAGGCGAACGGCAGTTTCCTCGAAACGATCTCGCACCAGCAGAATTAATCGGTGAGCGTGTCCTGCTCCCTGTCCCCTGCCCCTCGTCGGGGTTATCCTACGCTCGGAGGACACCGCACGAGGACGAGGCGAAGGAGGAGGTGGGGTGGAGGCCGTCTACCTCTCGACGTGGAATGATAATAAAGGAGAGCCACAGGACAGGCCGGCGTGGGGTGACATTATGCGAGGAGTGGATTTGAAACTAACCAAGTCACCCCTCAGACTGTTCCCCTTTGGGATGGCAATAGGAGCGCTCGCCGATGTCGCCGTCAAGCTCGTCATCAGCGGTTACATACTCGCCGTGGTCGTCTACGTGAACGCCACCGGCAACTGGGACAAGGACGATGACTTAGGTACGTTGTCGCGAGAGCTTTCCAGAGGTCGGATATCGCGTTAGGGTCAGATTGGACGGATAAGGGAAGATCGGGGTCGAAAGGGATGTGGATCAGAGCGAGTAAGGACGCGTGGACTGTCGAAATTCTAGGGAGAGGAATTTTATTCAAGGATGCAGAGGCTCCTCTGGTCTTCTTTGTTCTTCTTCATCAGTCATTCTCTTTTTGTATTATACCGCATATTATTATATTACATCGTGTGAAAGACGAAAGGGAAGTAAACTTGAAGCTTTGTTAATACACACTTCAGGGTGGGTTTGAATAAAATGAAAGAGGATCGAGGATTGGAAAGCACGTTGATAAAGAATTCAGGCTGAATCGTTCTTTTATGCTGGGAAAGGAAACTATTAACTTCGGAAATAGAACTTTCTTTTCCTTCTTCTCGCGAACAATTTTCAATCCCAGCGTGAAAGTCTCGATGCCTATTATCCACCTTGCCAAAGTTCACAAGACCTTCTTGAGACAAGCAGCCCTTAAATAATTCTTAGTTAGTTCTAGCTTCTTGATGATCTCTCCTCGGAAATTTCCATCTCTGGAATCGTCAAGAATCAGTTAACTCGATTAACGATACAAGTAGTGGTGCACTTGAAAAGTTTACTTTGTGTACTCTGACGAAGATAATAGGATAAATACGACTTCATCCTACTTACCTACAATCGGTTTTCCAAAAAGCAAAACTTATGGATCTTTCCATTTTAAATGAAATACATAAAATACACACAGTAGCCAGGACGCGTGTCTGACCATGCATAGGCTAAATCTACTCGAGCGAGTCAGACATAGCGAACGAGTCAATGGACATTACGTGCGATTGCGTGAAGTGCACGCATTATATTACATCTAGTATGCGACTATACTATCCACACGCATGTCCGACCAAGCACAGACCGTATCTACTTGAGTGAATGCGAACGCGTGCCACACGGAAGATAGCGCGCCGAATGCGACCGTTCAAACGCGCATTATTGATATTCGCTTCGAGCAATGCTAGGCTCGAACACTTGTTTCTATTATTGCAATGGCAGCTTTTAATTAACGACAGGACGTTATGTAAAAATCCAGCATAAACACAGATACAGTAGATTCTATAGATTGTACAAAAATCTGAGTAACGCTGGAACTCTGTTTCTTACATTTCTTAATCAAAATCATAAGCCCTTGATCCGGATACTTGTACGTTGAGAAACGAATTATTTTGTAGCAGAGAGTAATGGGAATTTATGTATGTCACAATGCAAAGCAGGCTCGAGAAGTAAGTATCGGCAAATAATGATAGGGATCGATAAATAGCAAATGCAAAACGATTGGAAGCATTATTGGCATTCGTCACAGATAGTTATCGAGAATATTAGAACCCAAGTAGCTTGTACACATTCTATATTAGTCGGACTCGCGACTGACCTAGCACACATATCGACATATTTGGTTTAATCCACGTCTTGCAATAGCAGCTGACTCTGGAAAACGTATTCTTGACTCGAATCGGACACTCTCGGCTGGATCGCTCTCTTTACAGCTGCGATTTTTGATTTCCAGTCGCAACTTTCGAAGTCAGCGCCGTTCTTGGACGCACCGCTAGATTGCCTTGTGACATTGAACCGTCCACGCGCGAGGATCGCGTATACATGGTGCTTTGGTTTCGCGACGATGCTGTTCAACCGATTTACAGGTAACAATTTCGCTAAAAAAAATTTTACTCCGACGAAAGAATAAAAATTCCAGATTTATAGGAATAAAAACAAATAGATCCATCAGCTGCTGACCTCCCGCAGACAGCTCAACTCTGCGTTTTACGATGTTAAAACGATGGGAATTGTTTCAGTTTCGACGTGCGGGGCAGGGCGTTCAACAAAGCTCTGAACTGGTCGGACAGCAACGTCGTTGGGCCAAGGGCTTATTTCGTGACCGTGACGAAGCCAGCCGCTCTTACCCTGGAGGCGGTTCAGCTGGACGACGAGGGAATCTATCGGTGTCGGGTGGACTTCAAGAATTCGCCTACGAAGAATTTTCAAGTTAATCTCACAGTAATAGGTACATATTTTTTTAGATCTTCTTCTGGAACCTCAATCGGCCCTTTTGTGGAATTTTCACTTCATCGCTTCGCTTCATTTTCGATACTGTTTGGAATTGTTTTCAGTTCCGCCACATCAACTACTGGTTTACGACAGTTCAGGGGTGGAAGTGGAGAACACCGCGGGTCCCTTCCAGGTTGGCGTAGAGTTCGAGCTGTCTTGCGAAGTTAGAGGAGGTAATTCTTCCTAATGTCTAACTCTGTACAAGTACAAATACTCCGGTATAAATACTACAAGTAATTTCCTCTAATTACAGGCAAACCAACGCCAGTGGTGAGCTGGCTAGTGAACGAGAAAGAAGTGGACAGTAGATTAGAAGAGATCGCTCGGAACATCGTCGTCAGTAAATTGAAGATACCGCAGCTGAGGAGGGAGCACCGTAACACAACTTACAAATGTCGAGCCTCCAACACGCACCTTATACCTCCCTTAGAGAAAACCGTCCTCTTGGACGTTTACCGTGCGTGTCGAGCAATGTAAACGTGTACGAAATATCTCTTATAAGATCATTTATACATGGACGATCAATCCTTTCAGTGAAACCATCGTCGGTGAAGATCCTGTCGAAACCCGAGATCCTCGAGACGGAGAAGGACTACTCCATCGCCTGCGAGACGACGGGGTCGCATCCTCGGGCTCGAATAAGCTGGTTGGAGGGAAACACCGTTTATCGTAGTGGCAAAGTAATCGACTAGGACTTTTGTAGAAAACTGTGAAAGTTATGGTAGCTAAACGAAGCTTGAATTGTTCAGGTACTGGACGGAGGAAACGCTTCGGTGGTCCTAAGTACGCTCATATTCTCGCCAGTCCCCGACGACCACGGGATGATCCTGAAATGTCGCGGGGAGAATCCATCACTGCCAAACGCATACTTAGAAGACTTCTTTCAATTAAATGTAGTTTGTGAGTATCATAAACCATCTGATGAGAACCTGCCGTTCATATGATAATTCGTCGTGTTTCCCCAGTTCCACCTAAAGTACAGCTGCACCTGGGCAGCACCCTAAACGCAGAGAAGATAAAAGAGGGCGACGACGTCTACTTTGAGTGCAAGGTCCGAGCTAACCCGGAACACCACAAAATCACGTGGAGACACAATGTGAGTAGCCTGTTGATCTGTCGGCAATACGAAAACAGTAACTAACCATGGATTCGTGGATTCGCAGGATGCAGTATTAACGCAAAATTATTCAGCTGGGATAATCATGAGCACTCAGAGCCTGGTGCTACAGAAGATAGGCCGCGACAACGCGGGCAATTACACGTGCCTAGCGAGCAACGATCGTGGGGAGACCACCAGCCCTGTAGTCACCCTGCGAGTACAGTGTAAGTTGTCATAGTTCATTTTAACGACTTTTTGACGATGATGGAAAAAAGAAGAAACATTATATCTCCTGTTTTTGAATTGTCCAGTCGCTCCAGTTTGCAAGGCGAAGGAGGTGTCCATCATCGGCGCGTCGCTGGAGGAGTCCGTGAAGGTCCGCTGCGAGGTCGACGCCGATCCAAATGAAGTAGAGTTCGTCTGGGAGTTCAACAACAGCGGGGAGAACTTCGAGGTGGCTCCAGCGAAGTTCGACGGCAACAACGGGACGATGAGCGAGCTCGTTTACACCCCAATGTCCGAGAGGGACTATGGCGCCTTGACGTGTTGGGGTAGGAACACTATTGGGAAGCAGGAAGCGCCTTGCATCTATCAGATCATCCCAGCAGGTACCTTGGATGTCCTCTTGAACTCTCCACTGATCCTACGAATTTTAATTTAAGCTAGAGCGTTCTCTTTCCTAACGCAAACTCGCTTTCGTTTACAGTTAAACCGAATCCTTTGAACAATTGCACGATAAAGGAGTCGTTGAACCAGAGCTCCGAGATACTGGTGGTCGAGTGCGTGCCAGGGTACGATGGAGGACTGAGGCAAGAGTTTCGACTGGAGGCCTACGAGGTCGTCACCGGAAATCTGCGAGTGAACGCGTCCAGCGTATCCGCCGACGTGCCGTTATTTCGTATAGCCGTAGCGGATCTTCTTCCAGCTACGCATTTTTACTTAGTCACGTATGCTGTGAACGCCAAAGGACGTAGCGAGGTGAGCTTGCTGGAGGACATCATGCTGAGGGACTCCGAGAAACACACAGGTAAAATGTATTCCTACCCAGGAATGTCTGTACAATCTAAACAACTAAACAATATCCTGAGTAAATCAAATTCTGTTGAATTGAGATGCTTGAATTCCTTTCTACAGACAGTGGAGTGAGCATGGTACCGCTTATCCTGCTCCTCATCGGATGCCTAATGGCGCTCGGTATCACTGTGCTCTCAGTGATGTTGATGATGTACCGACGCAGAGGTACAACATCCCCAGTGCACATCGAACCCTACATGAAACAACCGATAATCACACCGCCAGACTCGAGGAACAACTCGATGCTCGACGTCACGCACGGGGATCACACTTACTTCGTCGAGTACACGCTGAAACAGGTCACCGATTACGCGCTCAACAATCAACCAGACATCATACAGTCACCGCAAGGTAAATTTCTTTCTTAAAACTACCCCATGAATGCTAAATTACCCCAGTTCACCCTTCAGATCAGGAGAAAATCAAACGTGAACCACAATTGTTTCTACCTGTGAGACCAGACACGCTCTTCGCGCCGTACGACATCCACAAACAAGGACTTCAAACTAACAGATGCAGCGTAAGTCCTCTATAGCTTCTGAATTTGAAATGTTTATAACGAAGTGTCGTTTTTAAATATTTCTCGCTTTTCGTTGCAGTTAAACCCCTTCTCCGCGAAGTCTTGGGAACCTATTAGCTTTAAGGCTGACCGTAACTTAATGAAGGAGATCATTATTGCCAACTCTATACCTGGTCCGGAAAGTTGCGTGTAAAAAATCATTTAAAAAGAAGAACGAGCAAACATATCAGAAGGACCGATCTCGAAGTCTAAACAATCGTACTGTCGATCACCGACCGACGATGGACATACACGAAACGAATTGCAACTGGTTCTGTCGCACATGAAATGACACGGGACGGACATAACGACGCAATACGCAGCGTAAAGGTCGAACGCCTAGTCGTCAAAAATACACGGAACCGAAAACGATCTATCTAGGAATCATCGAGATGACTAGTTGCATACTAACTAAACGCTACACACGGTGTATTATTCCAAGTTTAATATATTTTGTGTCAAGTCTTAGACGCTTTCCTTATTACGCAGCAAATTTCACCCAAAGTTACGACGCGTACACTGTTTTCGTATAGTTCGCTTGGATCTTTCCAAGCGTTTCTTTGGAGAATAACGGTCTCGCGGTTATTTGATTTAAATAAAATGTCGTTTAAAACAACGCGTGCTTAGCGTGAGTGTATTGAAAAGACGTTACACAAGCCTGACCATTGTTGCAAAGATACAAGCGAAAATAAACACCGTATATTAATAACATCAGCACGATGACTCCAGTGACTGACACTAGTACGCAAATTCGTCGGCGAATCTTTCCTAAACGACGTGCAGGCCTTGGTTGACGAATCGGCGTTGAACTTGGAATATAAAGAGTACGCGGTGTTACGTTTCCTTCCTTTTTTATGCCTTCTTTTAGGCTCAATTCTTCGTTCATGAACGTGTCTTGCAGATCCAGCTTGTACAGTCTTTTTGATTCATCAGACGTTGAAGGCAAACTGTACTGAGAAAGTCATAATTTTTCTCTTTAATACACAATCGTGAATTTGGAATGTTAGATAGATTTAATTGTTACATGATTTTACTTCTGTTTCCTGAAATCGTTCCATTTGTTGACGAACCAACTGAACGAGTTTCCGTTTCTCGTGTTTCAGTCGTTTGATAAGTTCATCATCAACGCACGTGTCACACTGCTCCTTGATTTCTTCGTCTGGGTACTCTGTACCGCATGTATTTTGATCGCATATCATATCTCACGGGTTATGTACAATTTTTATGTTGTAAAGGGACACGTTTGTTGCTAGCTAATCGAGTCAATTACAAATGAAATTCTAAAAAAAAATTGACAAACTAATATGTCTTGACATTTCAAAGTTTCGTTTTCTTTATGACCGCCCTCGTAAAAATTTAAAGTGCAACAGTTACATTTTTATACTTGATATTTCTACTGAGAAAATAATTAAACTTGTGATAACAAAAGAGGCATCATGCATCGTATTCGGTCCACATTGCAAAACAATAAGAAAGTCTGTGACAGAATACCTCTGAATTTTATTCGATAATTATAAAAATATGGTTGTAACGTTTCTAGATCATGTCAAACACTATTTCAACGTATTCCTACTATGTTCGAGCACGAAAACACGGAGATCCTCCCTGTCACCCGACACCCGAGTGTCCTACTACCAACGTTCGCGATGGAACACGATATAGGCACAAAGATATTAAGAAGAAACAGCTTAAATCGACGAAACATAATATAAAAGACGAAATTGACGATCTTGATTGTCCATGGTATAAAAAGAAATAAGAAAACAAACAGTGAAATAAAAAATATTCAACTTGTCTTTAATTTTACATTAAATCTAATACTAATACATCGCATACCAATTCATCACAGTTTTTATATTCCAGAAAAAAATACAATTAAAATGTTAAATGCCTGTCTCGTGAAGTAAATGTCCCATGATAATAGACATTATACAAATTACATAAACCTAAATCCTTATATATTACAATTTTCGTTAATTAACTTTTGGCTTCTTTTCTGGCGGTGGTTTCATATCTTTCTTCTCAACTTTTACTTCTTGTTTAATTTCGATAGCTAAAAACAAACAAGTAAATGTTATTTTTATTACTTAATTAATACTTTTCTTACTATACTAAATACTTACGTGATTCTGTAGCTTGATGCACTGGCTTTGGAACAGACAATGGAAACTTCCGCGTAAGTTCCGCGAGTAGCATATCTACCCTTTGACGTTGGAATAAAGAGCTAGGTTCCTCGCGAACAGGTGTTTCCTTTTTAGCAGCCAAGGCTTTCCCATTTTTGAAATCCCAATAGTATCCCTTACTAGGATGATAACGGGAACAGGAGCTGGCTTCTTCAAAAGCAGATTGTAAGTGATGCACTGTAGACAACTGAAGAATAGAATTCCACAAATTAAAACCATATTTTTAATCGCTATAATGTTTCTGATAAGTGATAAGTACCAATCTGGAGCTGACAACAGATGCTAAATCAGGTGCTTGGTATATGGTACCTGCAATGATATAATAATCCGCAAGTGGTGCTGCTAGAATAGGAGAATGACGATGTTGCTTTCTAATTACATATAAAATAGGTTCCTGTACATGTAATAAGATATATTCCAGTCCAGTCATATTCCTGAAATTAAAAGATCAAGAGTAGTTTCCTAATTCTGAATTGTATCATTCAATAATGGAACTTTGAGAACACTTACTGCAATTGATCAGGGCTCAAACGTTGCATCTTAACAATTTCATTATTGCATGTCCTATCATAGAAAGGATTACTTCTTTCAGAGAAGTAATCCATTATGTTGTTTGGATTTAATACAGGAATCCAAGCGCTGTCATGCCAAGAGAGTCCCAAAGGATTCTCTGTCAATTATGCAAAATAAAAGGTAAGAGGTTAGGTGAGATAGAAAGTACTTCCTTGGGTTAAAATTAATTTTCATAATTTTCAATTAAATTTGTATGACATTACCTGTCACCGGAGGTCTTCCTGGCAACATTTTCGCTTCACAAAAGTATCAGGACGACAAATGTTTAAATGTCCATTTCGTTGACGCGGCAAAATAAACTTGTTATCGCCAGGATTTACTGTTGATTGTTGATACAGTTTCAAAGCAATATTAATATTTGTAATTGAAAGTATATTTTCAGAAAGTATATTGTGAATCAATGCGAGTGTTTACATTCGACACACACAGACACCATAAAACTAGAAGCGGAAAGTGACACAAATAAACCAAACGTTCGACGTTCCTCGACAGAGGTTAGTGGTTCTCAAAGAGACTAAATTAGCTCCAAAGAATCGATAGGCTAAAATTATGTTCGAAATACATGGCAGACTATGAGCATTAACTTTATTCTTCCTCGTGAATAAGAAAGATAAATTTATCTCTTCGATTTTAAAAGAATCTTCCAAAGTGCCATGGTAAGCAATCGTGATGAAAGAGGAATGATATGTGACAGACTATTCTGTAATGTCATTGACCAGCACTGTCGAAATAAAGAATGCAGAACACTGTTCACATATAGAACAGAGGCTATTAGGAAAAATGGGTCAAATGCAAAAAAAGATACAAGCGTTCGAAAGGGAATGGGTCATGGGCAATTCAAATAACAGCATACGTTACAAATAAAAAGGAATTCATATATTAGATAAAAATTACTTATATTTTTGATATTCGAAAAGAAAAAGGGTACAGGAGAAACGATACTATTTACCAACTATTTAAAGAATGCATTGTTTTGTAAAACAAGTCTAAGAATTTCTCTATGAAAGACAAAATGAAACGAACGTAAAACTTAAGAATGTGATTTCATCCTCTACGAATGCTACGCAAAATTGATCTGTATGATAATTAATAATAACGCAGTTTTTGCTTCGATAATTTAGAGAACGTGCGAGTACACATTCGAGGATACATTAGAACAAGACGTTATGCCCAATAATGTTGGGTGTGGTGAAATTTTACATAACGGTGGGGATATGTTCAACAGAAATATCGTTCCTAGCTCAAGATGACAGTAATCTGAAAGCTATTTCCGTACGAGTACATTCAGGTGAAGAGCACAGTGACCTTTAAACTTGTGTGTCAAGTTCCTTTGTCCACAAAAAAAAATACGGTAAGGACATCCGCTGCAAACTATTACACTTGTTGACACACATCCTTTTCTATTTTCCGATATCTGTCAATCACAGGTTGTTGTGCGTCTTTTCCTGTTTGGGATTCGATCGGGTATCTTTAAAAATAGACGCTCACTTTTCACGAACGAATATCGTCATCTAATTCTCGTGAATCATGTATTATTTAACCTTTTGCCATACGATTGGCATATTTATATCGATTTCTAAATGAAAGTGTAGAAATAATTTATTCTTAGAACAAAGTCACGTTTCTATACTCCTTATCTGAGATTTCATCTTGGTATATAACGGTCTAATTTCGTAACTTTTTCGAAAAATCGAAATTATGTCATGGTGGAAATCGTAATAGTATTCAGGACCAAAATGTATTCTTACAGAAAAATTATGACAACCATTGACAAGGAATATGTTATAGTACCCATTCATCAACGACAAGATTTGATCCAGGATTGTTGCACATTACTTAATTCTGAATGGCCACGAAGCGAGTCTGCACGGTATATTACATTAATTTTATAGGGAAAAGAACTTCCTATTACTGAGTATTTTTATTGTTAAACAGGTTAAAATCTCTAAGTGTATCATGCGATGAATTCCCCACTTGTCTCATACTTATTGATAAGAATGACAAAGTTCTTGGTCATTGTAAAATATCATTAATACCCAGATTACGTCATAGTTGTTTCATACAGTCAGGTAAGTTCAACTTAAGGAGCAAAAAATAAAACAGAAGTAGCGAGACAGAAGGATTTAATTTTCTTTTCTACATTTTAGTTATAATTGATTATGGATATAGATCTCAAGGACTTGGATCTAGACTGCTGCGTGGGGCAGAAGAATATGTAGCAAAAAAAGGAATTAAAAATGTATTATTAATAACTAAAGGCCAAGAAGTTTTTTACTTTAAAAATGGATACAAAACGTGTGATCCATTTAAAGCATATGGAATTAATGATGTTGTATATTCTACTGCAGCATTTACTAAAGCAAAGCTTAAAGAAAAATGTACGCAATGTTCTGGCCCACCACCTCCTCCAATGCCAAACTTTCAAGTGCCAAAGTTTTTTGATTTAAGTGTAATAGCTCACAGAACGCATATGATAAAAAATTTATCATCGTAAAATAATGAACAAAATGCTTGCTTCTACAAGATTCATTCATATTCCATGTATAAATGCTTTACAAAATGCATATTATTTATTTATTTACTAAGCTATTTTTTTAATTATACATAATGCAGAAATACTCTTCACATAAAACACATATCATATTTATTCCAATAGATATTAGAAACCACAAACTGTGTTTTTGTATGTGAAAATTTTTAATTCCTTATGCATCACTTAATGCATTATCCAGAGAAGGAAATAGAATCATTTTTATTTATCTGTAATGATATTTTATGTTATTTATGAAACAGTTGCAATACCGCAAACTTTTTGATAATGTTCTGATTGTTGAAGGCTTTCAATAAGGAAAGCACCCAAATCATGTTTCGATATTGCACGGCCCGGAGATTCGTCGTGCTTGATTACATACTTCGAACTGGGTGCATCTGAAAATGAAATAAATGATAACAATTAATCGCAATGTTGTAAAACGTCGATTTTCCTTTTTTATTTTGATATAATGAATACCAGCAATGTGGGGTGGTAATACTGCAATCCATTTTAGTCCACTTTCCTTGAGAAGGTCAAACATACGTTGATGGTCTGCATTTAAGTCTTTGAATATAGCAGGTACTGCTTCAGGTTTATAGAATAAAAATGCTGCCAAGAATAAATTGTTACTTAGAAAATTGTATAAATACTAAAATACATTTTAAAGAAGAACATTTACCAGATAAACAAACAGATAATATTTCTACATTATGTGTTTTCATAGCATCTATTATATTTTTCATGCCCTGGGACAACACAGTGGTTGGACCTAAAAATATTTAATAAAACAATAAAAAATTTGATAATTTAAACATAAAGTACAATACTTACTCAAGTCATTTCGTGTACCAAGCACAACAGCCACAGCATCTCTATCCTTTATTGCATTTGACACTTGTTCTGCATTTGTAACATTACCGACAACAACTTCTACTTTGTCTTTCACATTTGCTGGCAATTTTGTTTCATCCCTCACAAACACCCTTACATCTAATCCTGAATTTGAGAATAACTGATCAAAGGTAAGTGAAATTAATGTTACATAAACTTATACTTTAAATAATTTTTTATTCCTCTGTATATAGATAATAAAAAATGAATACACTACCTTTGTTTATAGCAGTATTTAAAGCACATAATCCAGTATTTCCTGTAGCTCCAAATATCACTATTCGGTTCATGTTTACAGACTGTTACCTGCTAGATATTGTGTAAGTGCAATCAGATTTGAGTATATGTACTTCACAATCGAGATTAGAACAAAACATGCTATGTCATGTTTACGAAGAATTCAAAATTGCATTTCAAGGTAAATTATGCGCCGGGTGGTCACGTGTATTCGTTTCGCGTATGAATTATGTTAGTCCTATATGTAATTAATAAAAAACAAAGTTAGATTATTCTAAAGCAGAATAACCTATGTCAATAATAAATTTTCTGGACATAATAAATGTATGTTACATACATATACTTTGTGCCATATATGCCTAACTTACACGTACCATTAGTATTTATTCGCAAAACGCAATTATACGTTATGCATGCAAAATAATAATAAGCCTACGCCCGCGATTCGTGGACAGGTATTCACAGTCGCAACTTATTTCTAAGCCGGCCAATAATTTCTAATTCTAATAATTCTTATAATTAATTTAAAATAAAATTAAATAATAAGTGGAGGAAATAATAAAATGGTCAGGGCATGTGTGATTATGCTAATTTATCATTTTTAAAAACATTTTATTTTATTCTGGTCTCGGCAGCAGTGGCGCCATCGGTGGCAAAACGCCCAAATTCATAGTGAAAATAGTTCCTAATATTCCCACTAGATGGCGCCACACGGTTAATAAAATTATTTCTTTTATTTTACTTAAATGAGTAACTATCACGATGTATTTTGCTTTATAATACTTCAACATAGTAGCCAACATGCCAATTTTATTATTTTAATGCATAATTATTTAATCTAGCAATTATTATCGATTTTTCGTAGTGGCGCCATCTAGCAGCAGTGGCGAGAACTATTTTCACTACAAACTTGGGCGCTTTGCCACCGATGGCGCCACTAGGGTTAATTAAACTGTTATGCATGCATCTATAATGATAATATTGACATAATCACACATGCCCTATTATCTATTTTATTATTCCATGCACTTATTATTTAATTTTAGTTTTAGTTAAATATAAGAGTCATGAGATTGTGTCCATGGTTGTGATGTCCATGATAAACGATTGTGAAATAACTCTACAACGGAACAGTCTTAGTTTATACAATAAATGTTCGTTGAGATAAGTATATATTGTACATTCTATTTTAAATAAAAAGCTAAAATGAATTTTCTAGTTATTTCTTGCTCCAATTTCAAATCAAGTTCACTCTGTATCAATAGGGAGCGTTAGAATTGATCCACACCGGAAGTCATGTTGGAAGGGTAGCATATTTTGCTATTTCATGACGCAACCATTCTTCTGTCCTCGTGCTCACTTCGACGCTCAACGTGAAACCATTTTGTTAGATTGCCGGTTAGGTTGTACTAAGTGTAATTATTGAAAGGATTAAAATGAATGGTATCATAAGAAATACGTTGCGTACGTCGGCGATTAGGAATCTTTTCTCGTCAACTTCGGGCACGGGTATTGTAAATAATCAATTGAGAACATTGTGGAATCTTCACTCTCGACAAACCGAAGTTGCACCCCTCTCTTCGATAAAAGCATTTAAACACCACAATGTCTTTTGCAATTGTGGCTGTTGCAGAAGCGTCCACACAAAAGGTATACTTATCTCTGTATAATTTTTCTATCCTATTTTACACGATAAAAAAATCTTGAAAATAACTAAACTTAACTTTAATCTATTTTATGAGGTGAAAAAGAACTCGTAGAATTTTTAGCTGAAGAAATTGTAGCAGAGAAAAAGGCACAAAAGCTAAAAACTATTCCTACAGAATTAGATGGATTCAAAGTATCTTTAGATGGTGCCAATGTTACTTTAGAGAAGAAGCAAGATAATGAGACGTAAGAAAAATTGTAACATACAAGTTAAATATTTTTTAATTAAAAGTATTTAATGTACTATGTTAATTCCTATTATAGAGTTAAAATTACATTTAATATAAACCACACTGTTGATTCCGAGTCGGAACCAGACATTGATATGACCAGCAATAATGCAGACATCGGTGAAATGAAAAGTAAACCAAACTTTCAAGTTGATGTAGTAAGAGGGAATCAAACTCTTGGATTCACCTGTTCATTTAACAATGAACCTGGAGCATCTGGTGCCAGTGATGATTACAGTAAGTATGATTAAATTATGTTTTATAAGAACACATTCTATTTGTGTAACTACATGTATTTTGTTTAAGAAATCAGTGTTGCACATTATTGCTCATATTTATATATATTCTATTTCAGATGATATTTTTGGCATTGATGAAATCACTTTGTATGAAGGTGAACACAGTGACAAAGTTTATGCAGTTGCTGGTGAAATCATTGATGGAGTAAGTTATACTACAATTATTTTATAAGCTACATCCAAAGAGTTGAGTACAAGATGGCGTATACAGTAACCATGTTGAATATTTATCTTTGGAAAAGTAATATATTCTCTGTTATGATTTTATCATTGATGATAAGATCAAAACAAGAGGATGTAACAAAGCAATGTTCTCCATGCAATTTCCCTAGTATAATTACATACCATTTTCATAACATCTATTATTTCAGTATCTGTATGACTTGCTGATGAACTACCTTGAGGAGAAAGGCATCTCCAACGAATTTGCGGAGAAACTAGTGGAACTTAGTACGAATTACGAACACACGGCATACGTTAGCCTGTTAGAAGGTCTCTCAAGATTCACTTCTGGAAAGTAATGTTTCATTCATCATGATTCCCATTGTATTTATACTTGTTTAGCGATAGAATGTATTCCTTTAAGAGAAAGTTTATAATAAATGTATATGATAATCTCATGTACTAGTCCCGTTTTATTAAATGATCACAAATAAAGACATTTAAAAAAATCATCTTGTTATTTACAGTTACAATTTATAAATAAAATACGTACGCCATGTTACTATTACTAAGTCTTTAAATATATCTTTACGTCATAATAGTTCGATGCTGTACAACAAAAATTAAAACATCTATGACAAATTGAATGGAATAAAAGCATTAATGCAGACTACCAAGAATTTGTAAGAGTGCTTGTGCTTGGTAAGTGATGGAGATCGGTAAAGCAATGGCGTAGGTAACCAGTGCGTCTGAATGTGTGGTGTAAAAAGAGTATCGTCGATTTAACAGACTATTTCGACGATCGAAAAGAAATGTCAAACCGCGATCCGGACAATTTGATGGCCACGAACGATGAGAGCTTCGATTATTTGTTCAAGATCGTACTTATCGGTGATTGTGGAACGGGTAAAACGTGTGTCGTTCAAAGATTTCGATCTGGCACATTTATCGAAAGACACGGAAGCACGATCGGCGTTGATTTTTCCATGAAAACCGTACTGATCGATAACAAGAAGGTCAAGGTAAGTTTGATCCACCTATGTTCGAACATGTACAAGCCAAGAGTTTTTTAATTCCCTCGTGACTTAATTCTTTTGGGGTTAGATGGATTATAACCGCCCCACCTTAGTTTTGCTTAGCTTTAATATTTTATTTAATGTTTTTATGGAGTTGGCATTGCCATGAATTAATGCTAAATGTTGAATAAACGAAAACAAAAATTTATACAAGTCAAGACGCACTCTTGATAGTCAGTGATCGACAGTGTTCTATGAATACCCGCGTCGATCTATGAGCTTTTTAAATTTTTTTAATGATTTATTTTGGTCTGTACGCAAGTACTATTTAGGAACGTTAAAGCTGTGAGACCTAAATGCTAGAAATAATTTTTTAAAGATCAATGAATTTTGTTGTCAATCTCCGAGATTAATATATGAATTTAATAAGCATAGTTTAGAAGTATTTTTGTCACCATTTAGTTGCAAATATGGGATACAGCTGGCCAAGAGAGATTTCGTACAATAACTCAAAGTTATTATAGATCTGCCAATGGTGTTATTGTAGGTATGTAACATCATTTCCTTGTATTTTGTTTTGTTTAGCCATCCACTCTTATGATTACTCCAATACATTTCAGTTTATGATATTACAAAGAGGTCAACCTTTTTAAGTTTACAACATTGGGTTGAAGAAGTAAGAAGGTACACTTCGTCGCATGTATTGTTAGTCTTAGTTGGTAAGATGCTTTTGTATGTGACATTAAACTATAATATGTGACTGATGCATATTTATGAATGTAACATTTTTAGGTAATAAATGTGATTTAGAAAGTTTACGGGAAGTTGAGAAAGGAGAGGCTGATGTTCTTTGTCAGTATCTTCCTGAAGTTTTACAAGTAGTGGAAACATCAGCCAAAGAAAATACCAATATAGATTCAGTATTTTTCTATCTGGCATCTGAGCTCAAAGTGAGTGGACAATTTTTATACACAGTAATACATAAAAACCAAAAAACAGAGTAAAATGGTAGAAAATGTTTTGATACCTAAGTACAAATCTTTTCACTTGCTTTTAGAGACGACACGAGAATCGACAAATAAACGCAAATGAAGATGAAATTGTCAAACTTGGCACAGGAAGAAAATTGTCTTCGTGTTCTGGCTGTTCATACAAAATATTTTAAAAATGGCTCTAAAGAAACAATTTATATATCCTTCTAAGTTCAAACTTGTACATAAGGTAGAAGAACAAAGTACAACATTTTTTATAACAATTCAAATAATGTGATATTAAAACATTTCGAATTTTGTGTGTCTTACAAGACAAAGAAAAATAATCATTGCAATGAGCCAATATTTTATACAATTATGAAACAATAATGTATTGAATCTATTGTACTAATCTGATAAATTATTGTCATCTACAGTTTTAGCACACATTATACACTGAATGTTTTAAACTTAGATCTTTGTAAATATAGGTGCATAGATTTTATATATTACTTCTACAATAATTATATACTTCGATTATTTATAAAAATATAGTAAGAGTAGATGTTCGTATTTATTTATAATGAATTGAATCTCTGAGCACAGAAGTAATATATTAATATATTTTTTTAAATAAAAAATTTACTAATGTACTATTTTTGAATATTGTTGTAATACTGAAATGACTAGAATAAAATCGTAATGAAGTTCTATTTTCACTTATGTTTCGTAATTAATGTATACTATATACAAAATTGATATTGTACAGTAAAACCTCAATTATTGTAAAAGTACAGGTCTGAAAATTCCTACAATGATTGAGGTTTATTCAATAAATATTGCTACTGTTACCCTTCCCTTCAACTTTACTCATTAAATAATCATATTTTTCCACTTGTCAAGATGTTGTAATAAGTGAGGCTCTCCTGCAATTATCGAAATTACATATTCAAAAACAGAGGAATGGCAAAGTGTCAATAATATAATTATAATTTATAATTGCCCCAACGTCTTTAACTGCCACGAAGTAAGTTGAAAGGAATACATTGCAGACCTTAAATATCAATATAATATAAATTTATTCATGTATTAATATTTCCTCCATAATAATAAAATGCATAGGTTTTATTATTTTTTCATTAAATATATAAAATATACATAATACAACATATAAAACAGATATCTCTTGTAGGAATAACAATAAAATTTACTATATTTTTACATTGCATTCTTTATAAAATCTCTGTATGTGTGTTAAAAATCATTTGTTTTTAATTTACAAATTAATTTAAAAGCTAAGCTTATGCATAGTCACATTAGTTCTAGTGCATGTAGGTACAATTTTTTATTGTTCCTTGGCACTAAGAAAGTATCAATTTGATAGTACATTTTTAAATTATATAAATAAACGTTGTTACACACCATTAAGATTTTTATTCAATGATTGTTCAGGCCCCTGATTAATTTTTTGTTACCACATTAAGTAAATTAACTACCAATAAACTAAATACTGATAATTACTATCAGTTTCATACTCTCTTGTAAGTCCTTCTGTATTTTTCATCCACTTTTTCAAGATAGTATGTTCCTGGGAACAAGGCAGCAATGCTACTTTGAGGGCTGAATGGTACAGTATGACAATTTTGTTCTCTCCATTCTAACACCTTTGTATAGTCAACCGGAGAAACTTTTTGACGAGCGTTTAATTGTGGTTTTATGTACGAAAGTGACGAGATTATTTTCATTAAGCTAGACCCTTCTTCTGCTTCTTTTGTTATTGTTATAGAATACATAGTAGAACAAAACCCTGAACCATAAGAAAATACTCCTACTTTAGCACCTGCTAATTCTTTTATAGGTCTATTAATAAGTAAGGATGCTAATCCAGAATATACAGATGGTGTATACATGTTTCCAACTTGATTTGCTAAAAATAAAGAAGGTTCTGTTTTTTGAGTAAAGTTTGCCTTACTCAAACTTACAAATGCTTTTTCAATATCTTTGTCAGAATAAGTATCTTCAAGCTTAAGATTGTGAAACTTTACTAATTCTGGATATTTCTCAGACACTTTGTCTTTAGGTGTGTTCAAGAAATCATTGAAGGCTAGTCTGCCAAATGATTTTTGTACTAATTTACAAAATGGACAATGGAACAAAAATGCATCAAAACTATCTATAGTAACACTCTTTTTATACTTTTTTTTAACTTTCTCGCAATAAGTTTGATAACAATTATCCACAGCACTGAAATAACATTCAATAGATAATTTTCCATCGACAATAGGATACTCTGATTTTAGATTCGGTTTGTAAAAATCATAGGCATGTTTCATATATGATGATCTTATTCCACGATCGATTACCAAAGGTGCATCTGGACCAACTATCATTGCTACTGCTCCAGCTCCACCAGTCGGTCTAGCACTTCCAGAAGAATAGACCGCATTGTCACCAGCAACAACTAAAGCTAATCTCCCATCCCAAGCACTGCTTTCTACCCAAGACACAGCATTGAAAAGGGCAGCTGTACCTCCATAGCATGCATTGGTAGAATCCACTCCTTCCATGTCGGTACAACCGTATGGTTCAAACAGCTGCATAAGAACAGACTTAACAGACTTGCTTTTGTCTATTATTGTTTCTGTTCCAACTTCTAATCTACCGATATCCTTTGGCTTTATGGCATACCTATCCATCAATCGATGCACCACTGTCAAACACAACGAATTAATGTCTTCACGGTCATTGCAGAAACCCATCTTGCTCTGGCCCAATCCAATAGTGTACTTTCCAGCAGCCACACCATCGAATTGTTCGAGCTCTGCTTGGTCAACATATTGAGCAGGAAAGTACACTTCCAGTGCCCTGATACCAACATCTTTTGGCCACATGATTTTTAATGTCAATCAAACTTTGTTCCTACTTGTGATTCCTTGAAGATTTTCTTTCTCGTGTTTATATAAATTTTCTTGGACGTACCGTTCTCCTTGTGCGATCATTAAAATTGTATGCTCATGACAATACGTGATTAAAGAATATTTTGAGTACGAATCGGAGGTACACGTGATACCGGTTGATCAAACGGTGCTGTCCAAATATCGTTACGTTCGTCTAATACTTTCTTGACAATTGATATTAATAGTAATATTGAAGAAATAAAGACGATATCGTTTAAAATGTAACTTCTCACAAGTCTGCTTTCGTCGTATCCGTATCTTTAAGCCAAGAAAATATGATGTGCCTCGAGGACAGATGCGCTACTATTAGAAGCAAGCCCAGCGGTGAATTCAGGTTAGAAGTGAAACTCCACAGGTGAAAATTACGGTCACCGAATGACTTCCTATTGCGTGTTTTGAAGCTCGTCTGACCTTCCTTTTCTCTTGTGGGACCTATTCGACTAAATTAGTCTTCTACGGAACCAAACTTACGAACTAACGTTCCACCACGTTCCACGCGTAAATGCTGCTTGCGGAGCTGCCGCCACTTATTCAAGTAGTCGTGCTATCATTTGGAGGGGATAACAAATTCCTTTGATCCCCGTCGCGGAAACATATTTTTTGTGGTGGTTTTACAAATTAATGTTTCAACTTATACTTACTCGCCGCGATTTTAGTGGTTTTTGAAATTCCCGCTGGCGTTGGCCTCAGGACTTGCGTCATTCTGGGAAATAATGCAAGTTGAATACGATTAGAAACAATTTCTAAGATAGAGACCAAAGAATTTTACGTCAATTTTAGCTACGTTATCTTATAGCATATTGTCAGATATCTTGGGGACAAAATAATTTGAGCGTGTTACAACCTTCGATATAACATAGTACAACATAGTTCGACTGTTTACGTTCGAAATAGCATAACGGTACAAATGAAAATAAGCACCGCCTGGAATAAATTTTCGTAAAAGTAAATGGTACCGTGGATGGAAGGCAACGCGTACCAGATAGAATTGATTGCCGGATAATCTGGAAAGAATTTCACTTTTTGCGCTAGTTTCGTACCGGTACGTGACACGCTTTAAACATATAATCATTGAATTTTTTATGCTAATGTTATGTAATATTTTACTAATATCTATTCAGCCTGTTCACCACTGTTCGAGGTACGTTTTATTGTAACTTTACAACATGCTAAAAAAATACTTTCGTACTTTTTATATTTTTTGTCACAATTTACACAACGCAACGAGTTTAGGTTCTTTTTTTTTGTTTTCCCCATACCGCCAGGTATCTATACAAGTCTAATCGTATACGAAATGTGCTAGACACGTGTCTTGAATTATGAAAGTCAGTAGAAATAAATCTATTTACGTTAGCGAACAAGTTATTTTTTTGCAATGATCTTGTTTTTCTTTTATTCAGATTTGTATAACTTTTTATAACTTTTATATATTAAAATGATCATTAACGCGCAATTAATTTGCTATGAGACGAACTACATTTTGCATAACACGCGTTGAAGTCCAAGTCGAAACATTTTTATCATTTGCACGACTTTAATGATATTCATCGCTTGCGCTAGATACATAGACGTTGGAAGCGAAGAATTTTTCAGCAGTTAATTTAGACTTGCCTTTTTGAAATTACAAAGTAATGTGAAATATTTGTCTGGTTCAAATAATAATTCATCCTTGGATACCTATCTTACATAAATAATTCAATGAAAGTAAACCGCGGTTTAAAGTTCACGTGTCATTTTACATTGAAATCGCATCGTGAATGATTATAAATAGATTGATGCAAAGTACGTGCGACGGAACGAAATATTCGAACTTCAAAAGTCGTTTATCATTTTCATCGATTCTATACATTCTGTACCTACGCCAAAGATGGCATGATAAACTTTGAGGAGGGTTCAGATGTAATGGGTTCTATATTATATGAAGTAATTTATTAATGAAAGCAAAGAAAAATGTATGGAAGAAAGACAACAATAGCGTTGAAACAGGTGACCTGAGTAATGCGCGTTTACGTTACGCGGAATTAATAATGAAGTACAAACTATAGAATTTAAGAATCGTAGAACCAAGGACTATAGATTCGGTCGTTCACGGTCAACTACTTTGATAATTTTTTTTCCCTATGTTCTATCTAACTTACAACCTCTTCTTCATTACATCGATAAAAAGAAACCAATACTTACGCGCAAAAGAATAAAATCGTGTGATTTTGGGGTTTGAAACGCAGCAACACTTTTCTGGTACTTTTATATATAATTTACTGAATACATAATCCTAAAGTATAATAATGTACTAATCGTGATTTCATGAATATTATTATTAATATTATTACAACGTGTTCTACAAGTAGCGGCGGCAGCTTCGTTTTCGTCTGGCACGGCAAAATATAGTTTGTGGTTTTTTTTTTTTTACCTACTTACGTTTCTTGTTTGTGACTTACAATATACGCGTAATACGTGCAACCGAGCGTTGGAGATCGCGATGCAGTTCCCTCAATGTGATTTTGGCGATTAACTATTAATTATCAGTAAGCGTTACTTATTACAGTACACATACAGTAAATTAATACATTTCGATTTTCGTCGATCTCCGAGATCTTAATAACTACGTGATGATAGAACATTGAAACGTATAAACAGCTTCGTTCTGTAAACTAAGCATACGCACGAGGACCGTATATTGATCTTACACTCGAATAAGATCGTTACAACGACGAGATATACTAGCCTTTTTCATTTTACTCCTACTTTACGTCCTAAGTCTTCGAAGTACCATCCAGCTATCTTAATCTGTTGGGAACTCCGCATCGTATGAAAATCCATTTAAACTTACATTTCCTTCATTCGTAATATTAATGGCAACGGATCAAGAATTGGGGGATTTAAGCAAAATTTAAGTACTCTATCGCGAACTCTTCGTCTGTCTCGGTGTTCCTTGAAAAAAGAAAACTAAAGTCACAATTTCATAGTATTAAACGGTTGTATTTTGTACTTCACACGGTGTGTGATTGATGAATCTCGTTCGTTTAATAATTGAGCTTACCATAATCAGTGCAGAGAAATGTATAATATTCGATCACCGTCTATAAAGTGTACGTCCTTAAAAAGTTATTCATTGTTGCTTCGATATAGAAAGCCCGAATCTAAAGCGTTTGTTTAACGCGTCGCTTGAAAAAGCTTTCGCGTTATTATCAAGTCGAAATTGCTTCATATTTTGGCTGAATCTTTTCTCTATACTTTTCAAACGACCAATATACCGTACCATGCAATCGAAGAGATTGAAGTTTGAGCTTTTCCATAGATTGTTGGTGACGGTAAACGTCGAGCTGATGAGTTAACTAGAAAAACGCGTACAAAATAGGAATGTGATGTGGTTTCTCCCGATGAATTAAAACGAAGTTCGTTTGCATTTAAGAAAACCGCGTGTATCTTATATTACAATAACCGAAGAATCACGTACTAACGTTATAAAATGCTTATCATCCTCATCGTCTTGGCACACGAGTAATTTAATTAGTTTAGATAACGCGTCCAAGACTGGGCAAACCGGTATTTTTTACAAAAGGTCGGACGATAACAATAGACGACGGAGAAGGAAATTCATTTTTCGAAGCGTACGAAAGAATTTAAAAATACTGGAGAGATGAGTATACCATTTGTTTGCCCATCCTTGATATAGATACAGACTTATACGTGGACGGATTCGAGACAGCGCGCTTTTTTCGCAAGAGTATGCTAGTTCAAACATTCAACTTATTAATACTCGAAAGTGTATATTATTTTGTTTAATAGTAAACGAACCGATGACTCGCACTGTCTCGAATCGTGACGATCCAACTCACACTTAGATTTATTTATACAATTCAGTTTAATCGCGATCGATTTGCCTTGTTATCAGTACAGCATAAATTTACATGAATAGGTCTTAACCTTAAGATTCTGTTGATTCATTTATACATAAATATATATTTATATGTATATATATATATATATATATATATGGCCACTGCTTTTGTTTTTAAAATCACATTCAACCGTCCGTCGCAGAACGACGTGTGTGTCGTTGAACGAAAAGATCGTATATGAGCGACACTTCTATCGTTTTTGGAAGTCTCTTGATGTCGCCAAAATTCGATCTATCATAAGCGTTACGCGAATACCGAATAGAAGATAATAATTAGTGCGAAAGTTTCCTTTGTACAATTCATTCCCTTAGGGCAAGTATTGTTTATATTTAAACGTATTATTTTCTAATTGTTCCAAACAATATGAATATATATTTAGACATTAATGTAATTTTTTTTTATCCTACACCTGGACACAGCAACTTTTCACGTCTATGTTATGTTTGATGATGCATCATATGTTTCGATTTTGTGTGCGATTTTTCGTAGAAAGAGATTCTTCTGCTTCGATGAAATGATTATACAACGGTACTCGAATCTATGATCAACTGAATTTGTTATTCTGGTTACGTGAGGTACACACGATTGTACAAGAGCGATCAACGTTATCCCATGTTAATTAGTTCTTTCACAAACTGGCTTGTCTGCAAGAGTTTGTTGTTCATATTTATATCATACACTTATATCGACGAAATCAAGACATTGAGGATATAGGTATACACATCAAGTACAACTCAAGCAGGATGACATATAATAATGATATTGGGGATATTGGTATAAATATCGATGACACAGGGGTTGGTACAAAATAGGGTGCGTAGCAAGGAGAAAAGATTTATATCATGAAGATTTTCTTATTTTTTCTATTAATATCTTCTTGATCACTCTTGTTAAGGAAAATGACGTCTCGTGAAACTATGTCTACATTTTGTACAATATCATAAATTGAATTATGCTAGTATGATTTCTTGAATAGTAATAATAGGAAGCGCGAAGAAGCATAGGCGAACACGACAGAAGAAGCACTCTTTCATCTTACTCCTGAAAGCATAATGTTATGCTTGTAAACTGAAGAAGTCATATAAATGTGGAGCGATATACAAGGTGTACATATTAATTTGTGATTAAACACTTTCACTGTGTATAATGATCGAGCTACGAATGATACGCAGTGAAAGAGTTAAGCAATATATATTCGTTCTACTACTTTTATAGGAATGACCATATTTTTCATACGATCGTTTGCAAAAAAAAGTTGTTGTTGACTACTTTAAGAAAAGTTCATTCTTCATGTTGCCTTTTTGAAGTCGAGTTAGAAAAGTCCTTTCTTCTTGTTCTTCTTATCCTTACCATCGACAGCCCTGAAAAAAAGTAAAAGTGTCAGTAGAAAGAAATAATGGTATTATAATTTCTAGATAGCAGCATAACTTACAGTGTTAAAGAATTACAAGTTGAAATTATTTACTGCCCTAGGTTGTACCCTATTTTAATAAGAAATATTGTCGATTTCCTATGTACTAATATCTAGTTATTTGAAATACAAACATTTCAAAGTTAAATATAAATTTGTCATCAACTACCTTTGATATCTATTCGTTAATTAAGTTTCAGAACTGACTTGAGTAAAGCTTTCATGAATCTTATTGTTTACCAAAAGGATATAATTGCAAGGAAACATGAAGTATTGTACATTTCCATCCGTATTTGTGTAAATACAGCAATGTCTAATCATGCTAAAAATCATGCTTCCAAAAATTTCATGGGCCATGACCATCAAGCCGCATGCTGTTTGCTAATGTTATCACTTTACTTTTTGTTACTTGAATGTTAATATGGTGCTTATTATATTTCAAAAATATTTCAATATTTTTTAAACAAATACTCGCACATAATTCTTACATTTAAGATAGCTATGTGCTGCAATAAAACCTATTGGTTAATAACAATTAACGAATCATTAAAGCAATGCAACATATTTGTAAAATTAAAATAGGTTTACATAATGAAGAAGGTATTTTGTATTCTTACGCAGAGTTGTGACAAATAAAACTTTCAAGTATAAACATACAAACATTATTGTTTCCAATAAGAATCAATAAAATTGAACATAATAACATATGATATGAAGAGCCGTAACATTAAAAAATGTCAGAGAAAAGTGATGTTCCTGTGATGTTGTAAATTTTGAATGTCATATGAAAGTATAAATGAACAACTTTTCTCCGGCATTTATCCATGTAATTTATGCTTATCCACAGAAAGGCTAAAAATAAGGACGACGAAAATGGTTAGTAAATGTTTTAGGAAAGCAGTACATTTATTTGCAAAAAAAGATTCAATGATGAAGTTAACAATGTATAATAATCGTATGCGTGTAATGACTATTGGTCGCATGTGGCATTACCCTTCATCAAGCTGTCTCTTGATTGAATTCAAATTTCTCAGAAAAAACTATCTGGAAAGAAACATTAATTTATGTGTAATGGAAATGTCAAGTCATGCGGACTGGAATGTACAAACGAAATCAAAAAATAGACAGCTTGTTTAGAGTTTACAATAGCTTTCCATATTCTACGAAGTGTAGGTGTTATTGAGTTTATACAGACAGTTATGTATGAGTGTAACGCACGTTGCAGCGTATATAAAACAGTGACATTCATAGGAATATAAAGGTCTTTTGCATCTCTTACATAAAGTATATCAAACTTTGTGCCAAAAATATGCCCTTCTAAATATATCTACAGGGCTAACGTAAGGTTAGTATCAGGTTTTTTTTTAGATATGGACCTTTTTTTTCAACTCTTTAATCTAATAGAGCTTCTCTCGCAACACAAAGTCTGTCTCTCTTATTTTTTCTTTCGTTTTATACTTAAATGTCATTAACTATCAAACATTAGTCAGTGTGGTGTAAAATTTGTCATCTGTATTCAGTTCTTTGACAATTAGAACTAACAACGGTAGTTCTTTTATGTTTAAGGATCTCCATCTTGTTTCGAAATCATAGTAATGTTTCCCTTAAAAAACATTAAAAGTAAAGAAAATATAATTAATAAAGATGCTTGTTACTTACATTGAAACTAAAATATATGATACTTTTTATGAAATACATTTATACAAACCAAATAATACTATAGTCACAAGCACCTGGTGTACAATAATTCTCGCCCTTCAAGAGAAAGTCGTCAACATCAACACAAGGTCCACTGGTTGGTGCATATGGTGATGACTTCTTCAGAAGAACAAACATTTATCCAGTACACATTGGTGTTTATAACTCCCGTATTATTTGATTCATGTAAACATACTTCTAGTTATCATAAATTTTAGTGTAGCTTCTATGATAACATCAATGCAATAATCAAACAAAAAATAATCGTGAAATGAGAATCGCAAGAGTACACAACACGTGTGATGTGTAATTAGCTGTCAGATTTATGCGTACACATATTGACATGTACAGCCACATTGAAGTAAGATGCGCATGAAATGTATAAAATGAGATCGACGTTTATTTGGATTGAAAGTCTTAGTCATTAGACACAGCGACGTAGAGCTTTTTTTGTAAGTAAATGTAGACAGATGCTACGATCTACTAAGGATGCTCAGGATGTTGTATGACAAGCTGTATCTGTGTAGGGCTGTCTTGAGGTGATTTGAAACTGGTGTGACGTCGTAGGAGACTTCCTATCCCTCGGGAACCCCTCAATGTACCCCCGCCACCGCCAGATCCCTCGGAGGACACTGATCCCGTCCTAAATTAGGGACACCCCGATATGGTATACACACAACAAACAAACAAGCGCAAGCATGACATAACATTCGTCCGTAAAGCTTTCTTAAATATATATATATATATGTATACTATCTATGTATACTTGTTACATCACACGAGACATCCAGTGCTAAACTTTAAAGAAGCATTACGAAGGGGAAAAATGATGTATACTTTCGATGTCTGTTTTTTTGTTTTGCTTTACGTAAACGTGGTGCAATCGAACAGACATTACATACAACTTATAACACATAGAAATTAGGTTTTTCTCAAGTATTTGAAATGATGACTGAGAAAACGTAACAGAGATGATTTCTTCACAATGCTATAAGTACGATTATAAGAAACACATACGTTGTAAGAAAAAAATAATATAAAAGCAAAAACACATCAAAATATTATATTTTAGTACAGATCTAAACGATGATCATATATTATAGCAAAAACTTATTGATTTGTTCCCTCAGAATGAGGCGACATTCACTGAATTGACTGCAATTAAGTTCAAAAAGATGGTTACAATGAACATACTTATTAATAATTATTAGTGATTTCCTGTTATTAAGCTGAGCTGCGTTATGGAACAGGTTCTACGGAATTTTGATTAATTTCTAAAGCTTTTGATGCTTCAAATTTGTCAGAAAATTCTAAAAATAGATTGTAACCAATATTACTGTGATTAGTAGCAGCAAATTATAATAGAATACGATTGATGTATGGAGTTTAATGAAGCAGTCGGTCCATTTCCGTATAATTACGATAGTTATAAAACTATATTCTTTACAAAATACCTTTCCATTCGTGCAAGAAGCAGATTGTTTTTGTTCTCAATATCTTTTACATTGAAAGAAATGTATAAAACACGATGATTATAAAAATATAAACAGATGAAAGCAGACTTGTTACAGTCAAACAATACTTACTCTTTTGAGTTCGCCTCCAGACTGCGCCTACGTAAATCTTCAATACTCTGTCCAGTCTGTTGCTCCCATGATAGCTTTTCAGCCTCGAACGTTCGTCTTTTTTCCTCCAATTCACGCACTTGCTGCTCCAAGGAGCGTCGCATCTGCTCGTGCCTTCTTTGCAACTGTGAACAGATTACTCTCTCGTTGAAGTAATGAACATTGCTTGAATGATCGTAGACGCCTATACAATAAAAAAATCTCGACACTTACGTCTGCTTCAGAATCCTTGAGCTTTTGTTTCTTTTCCCGGACTTTCATTTCGAATACTTGTTCCATATCGATTTCCATCTTCTTCATTTTATTCTCGTGTTCTCTCTTCTCCTCTTCTAACTGAGCCAGGGGATTCCTACAAAATACATAAAAATAATCCGAATTTAAAATAACTGTATACGGAAATGAAAGCTGCGTGTAGACGTTTTCCTTATTTTACTAACCATTTAATTTGTATTTTTTCAAACGAACTATCTACATATATATATATATATATATATAACTGCAAAATGAGAACGTAGTTTCTGTTCTGACACACAGAACTTATAATCAGTATGGATGTATCAGGGATAAATATTCATATAGTAAAATAAAGTGTGAACTAAAAGCAAGCAAATTCATGTACTAAACCTAATAATACTAAACATAGTTAGCAACATGTTTTTCTGTTAAAACGAAAATACGAAGGCCATAAAAAAAAACATTGTTTTACTGCAAACTACTCACAAAAACTAAATGTTTAATTAGAGGGTTCACTACCGATATAATCTATTTATCTGTTCACCCTAATAACAAGTTTGTAACGTAAATGCTGACAGCTTTTTTTTTTTAAGTCGGTATACGTGATTGGTTCTCCTTTTTGTGCTAACAAATCTGAGTAATATGGAGTGAACCCCCCATAACCAAATAAATGCATGAAAAACTAATGCGCAATAAATAAAAACTTGACAAGGCTTGTGCACACAAAACTATATAAAACTATACGACCCTGGGTTTATTAGAAGACTTACCACACTGTCATGAAACTGTTCATCACTCCTGGGGGGCACAAACTAACCAATAAGAAATCAGCATTAAAATTCAAGTAGAGGATGTACTATTAAAAAATGTATTTTCAGGATCATTTTTTGTCTCTAGCTTAAACTATAATACGTTTCAACAAGATCTCTAATATTTGATTTTAAAATATGACTTATAAAGGTAATCTTCATCCTTCAATAGTTTGCATGCACAAGCTTTTTTAAAATCTCATAATAAAAACAAAATCAAAACGCTACAAGCTTTCGTAATCATTTGCATAAAAAAAAAAGAAACTGATATAATTAACTTATTAGAGGATTTTCATTGTTTATGTGTTACATTGTATTTTTTGTTCTGTTCTTATTGATTACCTAAATGCACATTTTAAATTCCATGTTTTTAATTCATAAATGTTATATTGATTTTTTAATAGTTTTGTATTATACATATATGATGTTTCCTTTCGATGACACAAGTGAACAGTGTAGATTGAAAACAGTAGTGTACACTTACCTATTTAAGACTTTTGTTGGTTTTCCATCCACTCCGACACCCGCCAACGTGCGGCACCGGAAATTCTCGTAGTGCACGTTATTTGTCACGTCTTTCAAATCTTGCAAATGCGTTCTGATTACCATATTTCGAAGGGCAATGAAATCGCAATGCTCCAAATTTTCCACTGTTGAAAGAAAAAAAGGCACGATTCTCTCGGGGCTTATAAAAAGAAATTGCACTCTGAGCGATTACGCACCTTCTGCGACTCCCCATGGGTACTTTCTTCCGCGAAGTTTCCTACCATCGTGTTCAACAACAGTGTTTGCGCCCACTACCGCAAACGGTACTCTATCTCTAAGAATTTTATGTTGTTTATTTTCCTCTTCCTCCTCCACCTCTGGGAACTCGTAGATTTTTATCTTGTGTTGCGCTATCTCGTTCAGTATCTATGTAATTTGAAACAGAAATCGTGACTCTGAATGTTAAAAAATGACGTTCCTATTAAACTTTTGATAAGTACATTTTACTATTATTCATACGGATCTCGCTACGTTTTATTATCGGTGAATCGATGCATACCTGCTTTTTAAAGTGCGCACATTCGTCTGGCGTCATTGTGTCTGCTTTTGCAATGACAGGTATGATGTTAACTTTATCGTGAAGACGTTGCATGAACTCAACGTCCAGCGGCTTCAAGCCGTGACCAGAGGGTGCGACAAAGTAAAGACAGCAATGTACTCGACTGTCTGGGATCTGCCTTCTCACTACACGAGATTCGGCATTCAGGAACTCCTCGTATTTTGATTCGATATACTCAATTACTGGCACCCAACTGAAATAAGAATATCTTAACAAACCCATGCTTTTGATCCTGGTTACAAGTAGGCATATAAATAAAATTACCAATTGCTGTTGTCGACTGCATCACCAAAACCAGGTGTATCAACTACAGTCAAAGTAAGGTTCACCCCATTCTCCTTCAACATCACTTTGCTAGTCTCTACAGCTACGGTTTTCTTAACTCTAAGGCTAGGTCCAGGGTACTCAGCACTGTATATATCAGCAAGAAACATTGAATTGATCAAAGTCGACTTGCCCAATCCCGATTCCCCTAAAAGAACATATTGAAGAACAAAAATTAAAATGCAGCCAGGGAATGATCTGTAATGGGCGAAAATTATTATTCTAGTAATTCCAAGATACTTCTAAATACCAAACGGTACCCTGACCTTTTGGTCGGGTACCTTGAACTGGCCAAAGTGCCGCGCCTTCTCTTTCAAGGATATGCGTTTCAATTGCTCTATTTACGGAGAAATGACTCCGTTTATACCGGTACTAATAATAGCGGCACTCCGCCTATATTCTCAAATTTCAAACTTTCCTCTCGGTGAACGTTTACCGCGATAACTTTCACGCCATTGCGCTTACTATTGCAAGACAATAACGATTGTAAATAAATAAATACATAAAATCTACAATATATTCATAACATTTTTTAAATACAATCTAATAGACGAGATTAAATTAAGAATATCGAAGGGAGCACAAATGAGAACCCTTACTACTTAAACGCAGCCCTAATGCAGCCTGGTAAAAAAGTATACCGCACGTGTTAAACAGATGGAAGTTCACAAGGCAATATCCTCGACGAAATTGAAATACCAACCGGAGAAAAGCGGATCTCTTTGTCTTTCGATCACGGGAAGCTCAGAAAGAAAGAAAAAACGTCCATTGTACGTCCATTTACACAATGGGCATTAACGGGGGGAGACGTAGGAAGTCATAGTACGCATTTTTCAAGTCCCATTTACGAGAACGAACCTCATAACAAATGAAATACACGGGTCGGTCGTTCCACACGCTAAGGGTCATTATTTTCATACGCAATCCTTTCTGTTAGTGCTCGCATTCTTTCCAAATTGAGGTATGGGAATCGGTTAAATCCATTAGCGTACTAATCGAGATAATTAGAGAAACCTGTCTGTATCGTTTACATTGAAATATTTATATATTACATTATCTTATGTCGATAGAAATACGATAGGAAGGTGGAAGACGTTGGAGGGTTTGTTAATGGGTACAGAACCAGCTGGATTCGCTGCGAAAACAAACAGACTAACCGACGACCATGAGAGTGAAATCGAAACCCTTCTTGACGGCCTTTCTGTAAACTTGGTTGGGTAGGTTCGCGAAACCGACGTATCCGTCGAGTTCTTTGGGCTTGGTCGGCGGCGTCGGCCGCGGATGGTGCAGCACAGTGGCCTCTTTGTTGGTGTCGGTGGTCCTATTGGACTCCCGTTTATTGCTGTCCTCTGACGCATCGTTTTGGTTCAGGATCACCGTAGACGGAGGTAATCGCGACTTCGAGGTAGGCGCCGAAGACGTGACGCTGGTGTAGGCGGTCGAGGAGGCTGGTGGCGCTGCGTTAGGCGAGGTGAGGGTCGTGGTGGTCGTAGCCGTCGTCGACGACGTGCTGCTCACGGACGACGGTGCCTGTGACGGCGGTTGGGGTGGCGGTACCGACGGCACAGACGGCGATGATATTATTCCAGTGTTGTCGCCTTTGAAGAACAGCTCACGCTTTGTCTGTATCTGAAAATAATCAGCCACACGTATGCTTATTAATACTTAATTCAAGCTATTTCGTGCGAAGTCTTAATTTTATAATGTTGAGCCCAATCTGGACTGCTGAATCCAAGTTGCAATGCTCATACAGTCAGGGATATATATAGATGGATACCTATTAATCTACAATTAGTATATATTAGTATGTATATATACATGTATATATACATTATGTATATGTACATATACATTAGTATATACATGTACATACAATATATACTAATGCTAATATATACTAATATATACTAATATATATGTGTATATATATATATATATATATATATATATATATATATATATATACAACAAGTATAAATTGTTATTTATAGGGCGTCCTATCATGTTGTTCCTGACTGTATATGATACATATTTCCTGATCCATCGGTATGGATGAAAGCTGACTGGCCGTTCTTTATCAAACCCTACCGAATTCGACAAAATATTCATCTGGGCCAATAACCGCGGCTGACACGCAAAGATAATATCGCTGAATCTCGCGTGCAGTCGGTATTGCGGATTTGTAAATGGCGCATTCGATCCCCCGCGTTTCGCCCCTCGGAATCAAAAGAGAATAACGTTTGCTCTCGGCTTTGCCTCGCGGCAAACCAAGTGCTGTTCGTTTGCATTCCCGCGCCTATGCAATTGTTTCTAGACCATTATAACTTTAACCTAGTAGCTTGGCGATCATTGATCCAACTGCGCGGAATTACGATCGTTGTACCCTCTTGTACAGGGTCCTCCAAAGCAGTATAACTCGAAGAGTTCTAAATTTTTTACTTAATATTTTACGATACCTCGAGCACTGTATCGTAATTAATGTTCACCTAACCAACAAAATACCGCTAAACAAACGTAAGCAAAGGTATGTCAGGTACAGATTACACCTTCATTTTTTATTCTGTATGTAAAGGAACGGTATCGTCCGAAAAGATCAACAAACGTGCGCGAAAACACAAACAGGGCAAAGATGCGCCGCATCGCTTGTTTGCTCGTGATCGATATGCTTTGCATATAGCAACAACGAGCTATGGTAAGGTTCGAGTGGTGCAGTGTCTTATGAACTTTCCGGCCGGAAGTGGCCACTGTTCGAAGTACTAAATACAGGCCACAATGTGCTCGACAAGTCGTCGTACATAACTAGCACGAAACAGAGAATGGGGTACAGATGAACGAAGATGAATATAGTACAACCGCCACCACCGAGTGGAATTTAAATTCGAATGCTACACTGGTGCTTCTGGAACTTTTCGATCGATAAGGAAAAGTTCTATACCTATTTCCCTTGCCAACACAATTTCAACGTATTGTTTCAATGCTCGTAGTTTGAAACTCGTCCCTAATTATTTTACCACCGATATTGCCAAGGCATCGTAGCTACGTTTATGATAGTCTTTAAAAAACGTATGCAAATTAAAGTTGGGCAAAACCTTAGGCTTCGACTAACTTGCCTTTTTTTTTTAGATATTTTCTAAGGAAACAAGAGAAACATATAGAAAAAAAACTCCGGGTTAGTCGAAGGCTACGGTTTCGTTCAAGTCTGTGATGGTAATCGAGATCAGAAAAACGCCAAAATGTTGCCTCTGTAAGAGTACTCTGTGGCAAAAGTATTCGCGTGTGAAGCGCGAGCGAAGAGGCTTTCTGCGATCTCGTTGCATTCCGTGGCGTCAAAGAGAGACGCTCTGGTGGCTAGACGAGCTCGAAACAAAAGGAATAAAAAATTTCCTACGCGGCGGTTTAATACCGAAGCGTAGAGAAAGAACGCGCACGGAGAATCGTAATATGCTACGCGTTCCGTTAACGATTCGATCCTTTCCCTGTTCGGAATATAAATTGTATAGCTGGTTCGAGCTCGTTAAGGCGCGGTGGAACGTGCGTAAGGTCAAGGCGGAAACGACATATTCTGTTCTATTCCTGATGCATATTAGGGTACAATTACACTACTATCTGTTAATGAATAATTAAACAGAATGCATAAATTCTAATCAATGGAAAAAGGAGATCTGTATGTTGTTCAAATAAAATGAGATTTCGTTTTATTCCTATCTGGCGGCAATCGAGTGGCAATTTACAACTTTGCGTGTCTTTGCAGTATTTACATGCTTGCTACTTTTTATATCGTTCCTTTATTTCACGTTATCGACCGCGGTAAAACGCTCTGCCGTTAAAGAAGTTCGTAGTTTCGGGAATAGCCGAGTGCGTCGCGATCGGAGCTCTCCTCGCCTGTCGCGCACATGGGAACTGTGTTTCGGCTGAAACGCTTTGCTTACGGAAGCGATGCAGAGTCAACGAACCAACGATTGCACTTTAAAGGTGTTTTACACGTACACGTTCCCGTCGTCGATAACGCCGGACTGCATGCACGAGGTGCGCTACTTGAAAAATGGCCTGTATATACGCAGCCCTCGTTTGTACTTTTTTTTTCGGGGCGAGAGGGAGACGAAAAATCGTTACAGAGAAGTTTCTCGATTCAATAAACCGAGAGGTGAAACCCGAGCGTCGGTAGGGTTACTCCATAAAAAAAAGGGGAGGAACCGCTACTACTGCATAGGAAACTACAGAAAAAAAAAAATGAACGTGTGTTCCGTGGCAGCTAAAAATATACGCCGTGGTCAAACTAGTTTCGGACGCGATGAGTGACGTCGATCCTAAGTGGGCCTTTCTCTCTTCGATCATTTCCACGAAAAGACGGGCGAAACGTTGATTACTCGAGACGCTCTTTATTTACAGAACAATGTAACAAAGAATGCGCACGCGTTATATTCAAGAACAGCCTCCGAGGGACTCGGTCGAACCGAGTGCAGCATCGTGGAACAGAAACCGGTCCAGTGCGCATAAGACTGCATCGCAAGACAACCTCGTTCCGAAATCCCTTCGAAAGATCTAAAGGCAGCGACGGTGGACGCATCGTGACAATTTACCGGTGCGACTGGGCTTCTCTTAAATCTCCAGACTCCGAGGCAAGAAACACGGAACAATGGAGAATCAAAGAAGCTCTTCGAAATGCAAGAATATTCCAACCTTTTCTCTCCCCTTCTCTGGCGTGTCCGCCAAGGATGAGCTTTCAAACGAACAATACTGGCAACGACTGTTACGTAACCGGTGCTGCTACAGTTGGCGAAAATGCATACCACGGAATAAAATCGCACTAATCGTTGCTAGCGATGCACCGAATCTGTATTATCGACGAATATTAGGTTGTACCGAAAGATTCTTTCGCGAGTTGCACTCAATTATTTCATGTGGTCGTGTTTATATAAATAGACAATCTAATTTCATAGATATATATGAATATATTCATATCGTAACAGTAATGGAGCAAAATGAATCGTGCACAATTCAGTAATGTAACATAAAACATAAAACATAAAACATAAAACATTAATATTGTGCATGTATTACTTATTAATAAAGCGAAAGAAACTTTTCGGACAACCTAATACATGGATTCCTTTCATTATTTTCTCTGTTATTTGAATGATAAATGCTGAATAAAAATACTGATATATTATTATTGCACGAATAGATGGTAAAATGTTGTCACAATCTACTCAAAATATTCGATACAAACTCGAATAACATTTTTCCGGCGAAAGAAAGGGACCGGTCTATACAACAAGCCATTTAGTATCTAAGCGAATATACAAACGAGTGATTGTAGAAAATGAAGCGCGTTCGATCCGAACGAACGATACGGTTGAAGTACAATCTCCATCGCTTTTATTCGAGTCTGCGGTGATTCACGGGCGAATAAATAATCCGCGGGCTTTTACGCGAAACAGAATGTCGGTTAGGAGAGCAGTCGCGCGGGAGAATCGAGCGGTAACGATACCCTACAATGTTGGGAGAGTCGCATTAAACCTGTCATTAATTAAGATTACTAACTGCGCTTCGATCGAGTCGCAAACTTCGTGTAAACGAAAAGAGCCACTCGTACAGGAGTGGTTCGGAACAAAGGGATTCGGATGGGAGGGGAACGTTCTGGGACATTTTTTTCCAGGGAATCGATTAAATCGGCTATTTCACAATGACGACTTGTCCTGTGGAGACTCGCCAGTAGATTATTGACCTGTATTCTACTTTCGTTTCTGCCTCCATTGCGGCTGGACTGACCTGTTCGCGAGTAATTTGCACACGTTGCATCGCGTGAGAAACAAAATAGCTACAATGGAGGTCGACGGAATTTCGCTGGGGAAAATCGATGCGTGACGTAGAGGCTCGAGACGTTTTTCTTTTCAAGATAAACGGCTGTCACATTTATTAAATTGGATGGTCCGCGAACGTTCAAAGGCGCGATGAAACGATCTTGAAAATACACATTTTCAAGAAGTAAAAATTTATAATCTCGTACGATAGATCACAGTGGAGAAGTTAATCATGTCCTAATCATCTGTCTACTCGTCGCTGTTAATTAATATTTCTCTTTAAAATTTAATACCTCTATCTTATAACTTTTGTATTTCCTTTTCGCAACTCAACGTAAGTTTCGAAGTACAGCCAGATAATGGAATAAAACGAGATATTCATAGTACATCTGCGCGTACAGACACACATATTTGCCACACTTGGTTTCTTCACAGACGAACCATGGTGCTCGTGGACATACGATCCACGGTAACATGATTTCATACCTTGTCAACGAGTGATGAAGTTTCACGATGCGCTGAGGATACATTTCTTATTTGTGTATTATTCGAATTCACGCATTATTTTGAATAAGCACAATCACGATGAACTCATTAAAGGGATAAACCGATATCCGATTTTACGTCTGAAACAGATCGATGCTATTCGCTCGAAAATTTCTCGATGAAAACAAGAGTCTCGTAATTAGCAGAGACTATCACCTAGGTCGAGAAGATCGTCTTGAGCGACTTTTTTTGCACTTAAATTTCTAACTCGTGCACCGTCAGCTGAAAGCAGCTTTAGCCTCGAGGGGAATTGCACTTTATCAGATTTTCCCTTATTTTACAGACACGCTTTAGATTTACCCCGCGAATATATGACGACAACGACCAAAAGGCTCGGCTCTTCCTGCGAACTGTTTAGGAACCTTGCGAGTTTGGAAACGCGACAGAGGAAGAATTATCGTCCACGATAGGGTGCGCAAAACGTTGTTTCTTTTATTCCAATGCCCTACCGATCTACCGAATAATTTTCCCTCTTCCGCGTTTTCAGAAAAGAAAGGAAACTACCCACAAAAACTTCGTTACTTCTACATAATAGAAAAGAACAAAACCTGTTAAGTAAATCTTAATTATGGATACGAGAAACCCAATTTGAAGTGTAAAACGGACCTAAACAATTATTAGAATACGAGCGCAGGTAATTAAGTGTTAATTCCGATAACGTAGGCTCTATCGACTGGCGAAGATCGCAGAAGAGAGACGATTCCCCGAGGAATCCGCACAAGTTTCGAATAACCGTTCTATTTTTAGCGGTTGTTGCGGTTGTGCAGCATTTTTTCATCCCATAATTTGTAATACAGATCTCCGGAGGAGGTGACTGCGGTGCACGTAACCCCGTAGAAAAAAATACGAAAACAAGAAGGAAACAAGGAAGTAAACGAAAACAAATCAACCGTGCCGAGTAAAATCGTCCGCGTTTTTCTCGAGGAACTGGTTGCCGCGTTAGCGAATTCAACAAACAAACGACGTTAAACTCCTGATGGGACCAATTTTCACGGAAAAGAGCCTTTTTCTCGATCTTTCTTCATACATTTAGGGGATTCGTAGTTCGTTCTGGGAAAGGAATGAACCAGCAACGTGTTCGCGGTAGAAATTCTTGGCAGAGTACAGAGTGTTGAGAACAGGTGCAACGCTTGGGAAACGTTTGTCAGTCGTAAAGATACGCGAGAAAACGTTTACTTCGTTCTGCGTTCGAAATTAATGGCGATTGTAGCGAAGTATAGCCTGAATACCACATTCCCGTGTTTATTTAAGTTTCTAGGAAGGTAATCAAGTTTGTATCCTTCGTAAAATATTCTCGATCTAATTTGGAGCTGAAATGGAAGGTAAAAATTAATTGCGTAGTGTAAAAGGTTAATCGACGGTGGTGCCGGTTGATTTAGTACGTGTGTCGCTATATGGTTTGGACGGATAACGTGATGAGACCCGAGGGGTGCTCGAGGTATATATAATTTAGACAGTGGTCTGGGTTCCCTCAGGTCTTATCTTCTCATCGAAACGCTACATACCCGGCCATGCATACCATTACTTTAACAGACCTGTACATTTATCAAAGATAGGATTTTATTCATAACTCGGTCAAGCAACGCTATTCTCTCAACATGCACACTAACTCTTTATTAAATGATACTGTGGATTATTTCAATTTAAAGACGATAGATTGAAATTTCAATGCACATTTTCACTCCGAGGCTCGCAATCAAGCAACCCTAGAAAATACATTGTAAATTACAAAGCATCGTTCGCCACTCACGGATTCCATTGAAACGTAAACCCGACTGATACCGTAGACACAATAGGAGCTTAAAGACCGTCTCGGTGGAGTGCAGATGGCTTCCGTGATCGTGGAACACCTGTCTGTCCTGTTCCTTACCAAACGCGCGGTTAATGCACGGATAAGATAAATCAACCGACACGAACGCGCGACTCTCCTCTCAAGGCAGATGTTAACCGCGTTAAGACAGATGTTAACTATGCTTCTAAAGTAAGTGCAATTGCTCGGCTAAGTGGCCGAGAGATTCTGCCAATTGTTCGTCAACATTTTCATCGCTCAAACGCAAACTTCGAGTTTACAGTAATAATCAACGAATCCTTAATGAATCCTTAGCATTTGCTAGATCGAACGTACAATCAACTCGTTGTTTCTATCAGTCGCGCGCAGTTTAATTATCCGGAATATTTCTGTTTGGTCGAATTAAAAGAAGAAACGTACGATCTTCTTGCGTGAAAATATTCTCAATATTCTCTTCATTTCTGAAAGAAAACTGAACGTTATTTCTGAACGTTATTCACTGACTAGAACGAGAACAGAGCAACGATAGACTCTGTACACCTTGCGCTACGTTTAAAGAGACACTAGCGACAAGATAAAATTGCGATCGTCTGTTAGAAATGGGTGGACGATTTGTTGATAAGACCATGCTTTCTGTGCCATGCACTGATTCCAGGCGTCGCTCAATGAGTCATGTTAATATCAAACTTTTTAATGACTCGTCAATGAAAACTTGGAATAATTTGTTGTCTGAAAGTAACGCGAAGTAGCATTAACTCTTTGCAATCCTACGCCGATCGAAGCTCGACGAAAATGTACAGAAAGCTGGCCTGCAAAGGGTTAACTCGAATAAAGCACAGTTTCTGCATTTAAATTATTCGATTTACCTCCATATGAATTCGAATTGATCGTATAAGCCTGCTTGACACCGCGTCAGTGGTTTTTCCTGAACGAATATATCACCCGGGTCGGTCGAAGCATATTAAATGGAATATCGTCCTAATTATAACTCGATAAAGTACTCAACGTCTTGGGAGTTTAAATAATCCATACCGCTAAAAATAATTAAAGGGTCAACCGTTCGAATGACTTTGTGGCTCGATAAGGTAGCTTAAAAGTCAAATAAAACGAAATTCGATACTGATTGTATCACTAGCTGAAAATATCGCAATGCTATACAGGGTGTTTCGTGCAATATTTCGTTCAATGTAAATGTATTTTCAACGAAGTGAGTCTGCGAGGTATTAAATACTAACTGCAAATATTTAGAGCTACTCTAAGTCGAGGAAAGTCTAATAACAAAGAAAAACTAATAGAATAAGAACGAATCCGGAGGAATAAAATGCAGCTTTGTCCATTCGTCATCGTATCACGAAACGATAGGAGCAATTCAGATAGAACTCGTAGCACGGCTTGGAATCGAAGCCATGAATGCTTTACGAGGAGAGTTGCCTCCGTCCTGTTTTTATTCCTACCCCCAAAAAAAACGAGAGAACACGAGCAATTGTACATCAGGAAACGCTGAAAGGAATTTTCGCATTCGAATATATTTTTTCGAATGTATTTTCTGGGCCAGAACGTCGAGTGATCCGGCTGGCAGAAAATAAATTCAGACGAGAATCTATCCGTAATCACAGACTCGCGAGCATGGACGACGGCGGAGCGTCCTCGTCTCGAAAAGGGAAGAATATTTCTCTTCTACCCTCTTCTATTGTGTTCTGAAAGCCGCGAGCGTGCCGCGCGCTCGCGATTCCGGAAGAAGACGCTCCGACAAAGAGAGCTGGATGTGGAACGCGTTCGACAAGTGCCAGTATGAAAAAATCCAGGCCTCGTAATCGGTTCTATGATTCCATTACCATCGTTGGTATGCAATAACGTGGCGTTCTAACGCGAATTATGCGCGCAGATAAGGTAGATTAGGTACAACCGCGCGCTTATCTCTAACTGCTATTAATTCGTACAGCTATTTTATAAGCGAAACCACAAAAGTGAAGGAAGTGTCGCGAACTTCGAAAAGTCTTGTTCTGCGACGAGACGTGCTTATCGCAGTGCATACAGGGCGTGTCGAGCGATTGAAACATTTGTCTCGTCGTAGGTGGACGAGAAAAATGTAAAATGGCACTTGTAACGAGATCTTGTAGATTCTCATCGTCATTCGGAGTGTAAAAATATTAAGGACTGATTACGACTCGTCTCTGTCACGTAAGAATTTTTCCACGCGGAATAGCAAAGAAAGAACTATGAAAAAAGGATCCTACGGTTTTAAAAGGATCTTTTATAAAATACAACTGCACTCTGCAAGTGTTGCGTAACTGAAATCCTTAAAAAAACCGACCTCGTTATACTCGCCATCCAATTTTTCTCCATTTCAAGAACTCACTACGAGATAGATCTCCGAGAACTTTACCGTATTACGCGTGAACACTTCCCGTAAGAAAAATATATGTATATGTAAATTCGAACTGAAAACGTGGCCGTCCCGGACGAGGCAGCTTTGATCTATTTCGAAGCACAGCTCACGTTTTCCTAACAACCCGCGGAAGAGCTCTTCTTCATCGAGCAGAGGCGACAACTGCCCGAAGCGACCATCGCTCTCCAGGTTTACTCTCAACTTTATTTCGGAATTATATCGGGACGTCTTTATCGCGTCTACCAAATTATCTTGGACGAGATATCGGATTCTAACGAAATTAACCGACTGCTTCTATAATCGAATAAAATATTCTGGAACAAACTATGGATCGGCAAGTAAAGAATGACGAACGGAGTCCTTCTAAAAAAAAAAAGATAATATTCTTTTAAAAAAAAACAGGTCGTCTGGCTACGATTAAAGCCAATTACTAAACAGATAGAGCATAGAACGAAGCGAGACTAAGCTACGCGATGAAAAACGTTCCAGTCTCGCGTGAATTTCAAACGTCGACACGGCCAGGTCGGGATTCGTCGTTCATGAAGAATTCAACGCAAATTGAACGACGGTCGAGCGTACGCGATGCCATAAATCTGGGTTACGCGAGCAAAGGAACGATGATAATTGCACGCGACCGACGATTTATGGAGGACTCAACTTTCACGAACTCCGACGAGTTGCGTCCTGCTGATAAAAAGAGTTATTCCCGCTCTAGCAGACTCTGGCTGACGTGGAAATCAAATGCTATTAGATCTGGCGCGTGTTGTTGCAGCAGCGTAAAAGATAGGAAACAGAAAAGTAGAGAGGCTCGTTTGGAAAAGTCAGAGAGACCTTCGAAGGACGTTCTGATTTACACGGAGTGTAAGTTCTTCGAAATTTAAGAATTCAAGGCTGATAGAAATAGCGAAGACTAATAGAAACAAATTTGGGAGACCCTCGATTTAGAGGGAGAAGAGAAGCGATAATGTTTGACACAATAACAAGGGCATAAAACACGTGATACATGATACAGTAGCTAAACTAAAAGCATCGAATATTTTAACCGGTCCTATCTCGATAACCAAAGGTCATCTAGACCTATGCAAATTGCACAAAAACGGCACGTACAATTTCCTCGTTGAAAGGGCCAATAAAGTTGCAAGTTCGCTAAAAACGAATGCGCACGAATCGTTGCCCCTCTGCTGTTCGAACACGGGTGGGAATCGCTGCGTGACCGCAAGATCGATACGCGTCGCGATCGTGGGAAGGAAAAGGGAAACTCGAAAATCGCCTTTGTGCCCTCCTGGTTTCCATGCGAGCAACTAGGTCCGCGCTCCGGGGAACCCCCGTAACCCAATAACTCCGTTACCCAGGACATTCCAGCGTTCGCTTTTCCGAGCTTCGATTTTTACGTTTACACGAGTCCATGGTCCAGTTGGAGACTCATGGACCGAAGAACGAAACGTCAAAAGCGAGACATCGTCGTAAAGATTGCCTTGCTTCGCGTGTATTCGATTCAAATAAAACAAAACCAAACTAACTTGGACACGGTGCGAAAATAACTTTGCGACGGAAACGCGGACAAATTGACGTCAAGTTCGATGTACTCTCTGCTTGCAAGTTAAGATATTAGAGTCTACTTTAATATTTGATCCTCGCAGCAAACATTTTTTATTCATTTTAAATTCCAAGTGAACTTCGAAGGGATTTTCTGCTCCAAACTCTTCGAGACATTGAACGCTGACCCTACTCATAACCCAATTCGCGTGAAATTTCCATCGCCGAAAGGTCACGTCTTCCAGCGTCGCGTTCGCGTGTCCTCGACCCGCGCGAATCTCCTTAATTAATGTACCGTCGTAAGGGTGCAAAGGCTTCGCGAAATTCTACCGTCAAGACGTTGCGTCTCGCACGTGCCAGCACAACATCCCGGCTAATTTCGTTCAATTAACGTCGACTACCCAGGAGGCTCGACGTTCCAAACGAGCCACGGCGCAAGATTAGACGTCGGAGCACTTGGAAATCAGCTCGTTAATTCCTAATATCAACCAGTCCGACGTTACGGAACGACCGGCTCCATCAACGGCTTAGAAGCGATCCGTAACAGTTTCGTAGAAACCGCTTCGAAACGATAACCCTTCGATTTAATGCGTTCCTCTGAAACTCGCGGTTCGCAGGAATGCGATATTTTCGTTATCCGCTGGATAAAGGTACATTTACGTTCGACTGGTCTTTGTGCAAGTATTTTCTTTTGAGAAAAAGGTGAGAAACACCTGAGAGACACGCGATCCTTTGGTGACTTTGTGGCGGTACTACTTTGTAGAATAATATTGAGGGAACCGGAGATGATGCTACGAGGCAAAAGAAAGTACTGATGTCTACCAACAATTTTGGCCAATCACTGTTTACGAGCATCCCTCTGTGGGATGAATTTTGTTTTTCTGCAGGGAACTTGTAAGGCATTTACTTGGATATTTCAGGCTGGTGATGCTGGAAACGCGCGATGCAAATAGGCGTGCGTATCCCACGCTAAGGGTTGAAAAATACCACGAGACAAGGAACGCGAACGTTGTTTAGGGAAGAAACACGGGGTGAAAAACTGGGACGCGGCCTGCTTTTCTGAAAGGGTACTTTGTGTGTCGGATGGGCAGATGGTGGGGTTTCCCCTTCGTGTACCACGGAATCTTACCAGGGTCGTTTCGATGTATTTACCCCGGAGGTTCGTCCTCGTGTTTTCTTATTTTTAACGAAACCTAAACTCGAGATTTCCAAGAAAAAAAGAAGCAAGTCGAGTGGCGACCGTCTCGACTCTCGTCGGAGCTCAACTCCCTCGTAATTATTTTTGACCGTCTGGGAATTGTTAGATGCCCGTTATAAACACGAAGTACGCTATTACCGCGAGAGATTTTAACGAGGTACGTATCTCAATCTGTAATTAATAACTGTTTCGAAGAGGAGATGAAATTGGAGAAATTTAGTGGAGGAGTCAAAGACTTCGTGGTTGCTATAAAAATTCTAAAAATTGAGCGATTATAGATGATAATTGGAATGCATTAGAGAACTTGTTGGAGTCCATTGACCAATTTAAGCAAGAAAAAGGGACGCTCGAAATCGTTTAATGGGACGCACTTATCGAAGACAGAACAATGATCTCATTTGAGGTCGGCGGTGCTCGCGGAAGTCATAAATTTCCGTTTTATCGAACACAGCCATACTCTCTCTCCCTCTGCCTTTCTTGGAACTTATATTCACCGTTTCATCATCGGTACGTGCTCCGTTACGGTAAAAGAGAAAGAGAGTCGCAAGGGCCGATAATTCCTAACCATTTTTTTTAACTCGAAACCAGAATATTTCAAGACGCGATTCGAGCCGAGATCGAGCACTATCCCTGGGAATGTTTTCGTGCAAGTTAACAAGTTCTAGCCTGATATCCTTGAAATACACTGCCGGGTTCAAATTTCATTTCAAGGCGATTGGAAAATTTTGAATTGAACATGTTTAATTCGACGATGAATAATAAGCGACACGAGTTCCATTTAGACTGCCAAAATTGTATCTCATTCTACGGTCCCGTGAGTCACGAATTGCAGTCTAGTTTCCTATTGTCTATGACGCACGAGGGTGGGACCCTCGACCAAGCCGCCCCCGTGGTTACAAGATCCTAGGCCCTCCTTTGACGAAAATATATGTACGAGGGGTGGCCATGAGCCCTCTCACAGTGATTCTCAAATTTTCCACTGCTGCAGAACACTCTGGATGTACATTACAGTAAACGATCTTGTGTTTAACATTTAAACTTTAAACACATCAATTTTGTAAAGAAATGCTACATGTTACGGATAAAGATATATAACGATCCATTTAACAACAAAATCAATTGCTCCCTATAATTTGTCCCTTTGAACCAAATAATTCTCGTCAAAACATCCGTTTTCATAGCTTCGTTCCCTCGCGAGATATTTAACCATCCCAATTTAAACGAAACACCCTGTATATATATATATATATAAATATAAAAGAGTAAAATTTTTGGAGTCCCCCCTTAAAATAATACACGTAACAAATATTTGACCGCAAGTGTCTGGGTGTAACCAATGAATTAACGTAACCGATAAGTTGCCGGGAATTCGCTCGTTAAAGGGAGGTAAAAATAACACGGCGATGCGGGGCGTGGTTTGAAGAATTGAAAGCACATGCTTGACGCGAAAGTGCCGGCAAGAGGAATTAAAAGCTAAGTCTCTCTGGCGAAAGCCCATGAAAATGGAGATAAGAACGCCAGCATATGTTCCACCCTCGCAATGTTGTTACTCCACACTCCCTCGTGCAACCTACTGGCAAATCTCTCACTCTTTATTCTCTGTCGCGTACCCATGACAGTGCAACAGAGAAACCACAGAGCAAACTTGCCACGTGTTCAGACGTTCTCATCAATCTCTGACTCAACTGTGACGCATAATTGCTCTGGCGATACGAAGATAATTACGAAGATAGATACGAAAAATCGTTCGAACAACGGAGAAACGTATTTTTTAAAAGAAACTTTAAAAGTAGCTTTTGAAATCCGAGTATTTGATGAATTCTAGAAGAACCTGCCACTTTGTTATACGACTCCTGGAATCCAGTAATGTTTGAACTTTTTGTGAAAATACAAACGGCAGCGCACTTTAAACTTTAAACACGATTTCCTTGAAATAGGATCGTTGGTGGATCAGGTATCTTCGAAAGAAAAAGATGTTAGAAATTGTAGCAGTAGGGATTAAAGCAAATGGATCTGTATAAAAATAAAATAAGCCACGAATATTACGCAGTTCCCGATGCTCCCCGAAGCTTTACTCGTATAGAAATTGTTACGAGTGCAACTCCGGTGGTATGCACGCCATAAGTTTCGTGACAACAACTGGACTGCATCGTGGCGTCCCGATCGGAACGGTAATTTGTTGTTTTTCTGCATCGTCGTCGAGACGTTGCACGGCCGGGCTCCATGAGTCATAGCCAGTTCTCTCACGAAGCCACGAGAAGAGAATAAACGGTACGATCACGTGGGTCCTTTATGCGGGGTCCTCGAGTGGCAAGACGACCGAGAGCTCCGGTGTATCAGTGGTATAAAATTTGATTCTTTGAGAAACGGGATTGGGTTACCGAGTCACGGGGTACGTGACGGTATCCCCCATATACCGAAAGCTGTAACGACTGCCACGGGAAGTCGTGACCTCGCGTTATACTGAATCCACGTTGGAAAACTCGTCGCGAAGACGGTTATATTTCGAAAAGTTGGAAATTACGGATCGATAAGAAAACAACGTGTACGATTCTCGTTGTACGTGTTAACAAAACTTGATTCGAGAACGCGCACGTTCGACGTCTTGGGAATTGCGAAAGAAACGTACAAGAAATTCTGAGTCACTCGGAATGGGACTTCGCCATTTACCTCCCGTGGTAAAAGTGAGAGACATAAATGGAAACTCTGCTGTGTCTTGAAAACGGTAAAAAAAAAAAAAAGGAACTCGATATCTGAACACGGTTTCGATACAACATACGCCAGAATCGATAGGCGAACGAAAAAGTACCTTGAGTGCAATTAATCTCTTCATTATCGACGCGCATTTCTTCGTGGTGTTTTTTTTTTTTTTTTTTGGACTTATCGATTTCAGACTTACGGGAAAGCTTTTTCGTGATGTCCGAAGTTAAAGTTCCACGACCCGAGGCGTTAAAGCACGTTAGAAATTGATCGATACGGGATTTCAAGCTTACACGTTTGTTTGATTTAATCAGGTTTATTAAACGTCAAAGCAGTGCAACGGAAATTGAATGTACCTCCCTCCTCTACAAATACTACACATGGAATCCGTAATAATTGTGTTTTAATTGGCGCGAGTATATACGAAATTCTGTGAATTATTATGCAAATTTCTCTTATTACTTAATCGCGTAGTAATAATCATTATTGTGTTCGATTCCACGAAGGAAGTATTATATACTTATAAATTAATATAAATTTCTTCTTCTTTTTTTTTTTATCGAGTGTCGAAAAATTAAACAGTCGTGCGAATACTTATTGCTTCAACATTTCTATCGATTAATTGTTTTTTTTTTCTTGTTAACTTCGCAAGTAGAATGTCAATGTTTATAAAAAAATAAGTTAATAAATTACAATTTTACATAGTTTTTTTGGAAATTGATCGATGTACGAATTACTTTCTACGCCCACTGTAGATAGCATACAAAAGAAAAATAATAACAGATCCAAAAAAGAAAAGATTCTTGGGCTTACCGACGCGGTGTCGCCGTTCGCCTTTTCCCCGTCTAGTATCCTCTGCCTGAGGGCAAGCCTGTCGAGGCTCGCCAGCCTGTAACTACCACCGACTTCACGGTCTCTGTTCAATCGTTCGGTCGTGCCGCTGCCATTGGAACCAGCGTTGAAGCTGGCCGTGTATTTTGGCAACGTCGGTGGCGGCACTTGACGCGGTTTATCGCGATTCAGCATCGAATTGCTGCTGTACAAGAACGACGAATTGTTCGACGCGGACCGCGCGGACGACGACACGTTGATCGAAGTCTTGATGCCGTTGCTCTGAGTGCCGGCGGAACCGTTTTGATTTTCGGTCGACATATCTTCGAGTGGTTACTGATCGACACGATGAGATCCACTGTCTTTATCTCTCGGTAATCTTATACTGGCACAGCTTTTGTATCGATGTTTTCTACCGCCAAGCGAATTGATAATGGGGATCCTAAGTCATTTTTTCAGAGTTCTTTTGTTTCACCTACGAAGAGATCGTGAGTTATGGACGAGCTCGAATTACGCATGTGAAGATGTATTTTCAATTGAAGACACTCAAGGGAGCCAATGTAAGAGAGAAAAACGGGCGTGTCTGCCATAAAACGTATTCTTTCGCCGTAACAGACGAATATATGTCATGCTGTTACGACTCTGACTTGATATCGGTTTCTGTGATCCGAGCGACTGTTGCTCGACGCGTTCCCCGAATATTGTAACGTACGACTCTCGTCTTAGACGGTGAAACTTACTCGAACCGTCTCGGAAAAATAACAAAGGATGAAATTCCTCGCTCTTTGCGTGATCAGTAATCGTTCTGTACGAAGTATTAACAATAAAGACAAACAAAACAGAAAAGTATTTGGCAAGTTCACGCTTCCTTAGGAAAATATTTTCCCACGAAGGGGCAATGCTACAGCTCAACAAAGATCTATTCAATGGATCCGCGAGCAGAAAAAGCCGCACGAAAACAAGAGGTTTGGAGTGAAAGCTACCTCTGAACGACAATATCGTACTTTACATACTATACGAAAGCTATGGTTTGGCCTTGGAAACGCCTTCATTATACAGAATCAACAGAAACCGTATCACGGTCATAGAACGTCGCGTACATCGTTACCGAACGAATGCCCAATTCGACGATGTAGACGCACATGCACGTACCGCCGAAGGGGGTTCATTACTTGGAAGAAAACAACGGAGTACTCACTATAAGCTTTACGCGCTAGATCTGTCAGGCTCGCAGGAAAGATTCGCGTACGCGTGTTACAACAGCACTCCCCGTGCAAAAGAGGGATGCGTACAACGTCAGATAGAGAGAATACGAAAAAGAGCACTAGAGGGTAAGATAAAGAGAGAAATCGTGCATCGGTAGCACTGCGTGGGCTCATGAACGCCGGTGCTGCTGGTGATTCACGCTGTCGGCGAACCGGCCGAACGTGGCCACGTTCACTCTCACTTTTCTGTACATTGTTTCATAGTCGACCAACTCTCTTTGATACGAAAACAAAACAACGTTATTCCTCGTTCCACCGATCGCCAGGCGAAAGAAAAACAGCGAAGGGGGTAAAAGTTAAACGACCTTTGCCAAACACGCACACTACACACTCACGCGCGCACGCGTATACGCACACGGCTTGGGCCAACAAAGGTTGACAGCCCAGAAACAAGAACCATACACACGACGCGCCCGACTCGGATATACTGCGGCGCCGAACCAACGACCACGCCTGACGCAGCCACCGCCAGGAGTGGGGGTAAATCCACTACAGGACCGTGCTCACCGGGTAACCAACGCGGCTGCCTATCTTCACTGCGCATGCGCTCCGCGGAACAACGCCGACCAATCGCGATCGGTGCCACGGGCATCCTGCCAGATGAGCGAACATACAGGCACATACAGGGTGTCCCAAAAATGTTGTAACACCTTGAAAGGGGTGGTTCGGGAGGTGATTTGAAGTAACTTTTTCCTTAGCAAAAATGTTGTCCGAAGCTTCGTTAAGAAGATATTAAGCGAAAACCCCGACCAATCAGAGCGCGAGTATGCCGGTTGAGCGTAGGCTACGCCATAAGCGGCCGCGCTCATACGCTACCGCGGGCGCTCCAACGGTATACGCGCGCTCTGATTGGTCGGGGTTTTCCGTTAATTTCTCTTCAACGAAGCCTCGGACAACATTTTCGCTAAGGAAAAAGTTACTTCAAATCACCTCCCGAACCACCCCTTTCAAGGTGTTACAACATTGTTGGGACACCCTGTATTGTTCTCGCTTACGATTCGATTCAGTGTCTTCAAGAATCGACTCATTCGAATCTTAGAAACTCGTTTTCAGGTACACTAAAAGAAAATACGTCAAATGCTACACGCAAGTTCTCTTCAATTTGGATTAACATTGTTATCATTTTTTTTTTCAGGATAGATTGGGTTACAAAGCCTGATACTTTAGTATGGGTGCAAATGAGTATATAGAAGAAAGTTCTATTGAGAAGTAATATCGTCGAATATATATTCATGCATAATTAAATAAGCGTAAACCAACATTGCTTTTATTTACCGACCGTTTTTGCAGAGTATGTAACTGTAGAAATCTTACACATGGTGGCGCTGAAGGCGTCTGGAGATTTTTCTCGCTCGATCGTTAACAAGAGTAAAAAGCAAGTGCGAAGTGTGCACTGCAATTAGAGGCAGCACAGACTTTCCAATTAGATCTTTTTCTGTCGATAAAATATTGTTGATAAACAAGATACTGGGGTTTGCATGATAAAAAGAAGGTTTCCAAGGGGGAAGATCGCGGAAGATCGAAGAAGGGATAGTACGCGCGTGAATGTAGGTGGCGTTTCGCAAATACGACGATATACGTAGCTTAATAGTTCGATGCTCTTATTAGCTCGTAGTCCAATTAAGGCCACAATCATACTCCAAGCATTCTGCCGCGTACTTCCTAGTGTCGCGTTAGAATACTAAGCATGACAGTCGGGTTAAGTCGAGGCGATCATTGACACCATAAAAAATTAAGCTGCGCTAGATCTTTGACTCCAGGGTCACATTAACTTCTTGGGGGACTAATTTTAAATGGATTTTGTTCGTTTTGATTTAATGCACGCAAATCAAAGCAAGTCTCACCTGCAAATCGATTCTGACATACTTTGCTGTCTTGCTTTAATATTATATATTTTTTCATTCTAGAATGTTTTGTAAAAGTATTGTCAACGTCCCTCAAAAGGTTAACAAGGTAATTATAGTAGGAGGGCATTAGAGGCATCCCTAAATTCGAAAAAAAAATTTGTAATATATATTTATAATAAATGAGGGTTTTCGTTTTTTTTTTTTTCAGAAGAAAATTCCAATATAATTAATGCTTGCGAAAGAAATGAAAACGTAAAAGGAACTATTGTGCTAAGGAGCCTAATCTATAGTACGCAGGGGGTGTTGAACAAGCTAGCATCAACCTTGCGAGAATCACTGTTCTTACAGGACAATTGAGATGAATTCTTTAACAGAACAAGCGCTTCTCAAGATACCGACACGTTTCCAGACGGTTTTCTCTTTTCATGTTAAATCGATGAATGCACCGAAGCACTACATTAACCCACTTTCATCCTTCGCCGTTTAATTGAACCAACATTCGTGTAGCGTGACTCGCGCGAGAGAAAAAATAGTTTTGCAAACGTGTGCACAGATAAGAACGCTGAGACCTTGGCTATAGTACACCGAGCTTTGCATTCATCGTATCTGAAAGATGATAAAGAATCGATAGTGTCACAATAGTAACCTAACCCAGACCTAACTCTGTGATAGAGGTTTCCCACTTATCCAGGTGTAACGTATCAGGTGGGGAAATGTGCCTTTACATAATTATTTATAATTATTAGCTTGTCCCGAAAGTTCTTACGCGAGTTGCACTCAATTATTTGATGTGGTCGTGTTTATATAAATAGACGATCTAATTTCATAGATATTCATGTTGTAACAGTAACGGAGCAAAATGAATCGTGCACAATTCAGTAATGTAACAGAAAACATAAACTATTGTGCATGTATTACTTATTAATAAAGCGAAAGAAACTTTTTGGACAACCTAATATATGCGTTCTCTTGGAATGCGTGCCCGAGAAAGAATAAAAAGTTGTACAATTTTTCTGTATAAATTAACCACTAAGTTTGAAGATCTTTAAAAAGGAACAGAATTAATTTCTACCCCTAATAATAATACAAAAGTATAAACACCCTTCCCATGTACCTACGTTTGTAAATGCATAGAAGAAGGAGGCGCGAAGAGATCTCTCTCCACCGATCGATCGACGATATGTTACTGAAACGTTCCAAGCAAATAATTCTAGTGACATAACTACCTTTTTATTGTAATCAGTCCGTTGGTCAGAGAGTTTGGAGATAAACGCCTTGTTGAGACGACGCCTCGCCTCCATCATTGGCGATGTCATATTAACGATCCTATCGCTCCTGTCTGTTTTATTATTGCCCAACGGTGGAAACGACATCACATTTCAGCGCACCGCGAGGGTGATAAGCGTACAAGGATCGTAATCGCGGATCGACAAGTGCAAATATACGGACGAGTGCGCCTTCACTTTCGTCGTTTAATCGGCTTAATTGGGAGTACGTTGAACGGGCAAACCAGAACGCCCCGTAAGCACTCCAAAACCGAAGTCTCCTTGGAACAATTAGACTCCGGACTGGTTCTCTGCTTTCACCGCGATTCCGCTTGAAACACTCGCGGCCACGACTGGGCTACGGCAAACCTTTATCGCGCGGAGGATTCCTCCGCGTGCGATAATCGTTATCGCGGCTCTTCTACACGGACCGTGTCACCTTTCCGCCACTTTGATTCGAACGGATACACCTTGCGTTCTTTGACGATCGCTCACAATCAGTGATTCCTCGTCGGCGCGAAATGAATCATGTATCAACGGATTAAACACGTTGTTAGGTGAGATAGAGAGAATTAGATTAAAGCTAAAAATCGAAGGATATATTAAGTGTGGAAATTATTTCTGGGCTTTTCGATTGTATCATTTACAACTCCAAGTGGAGATATTTAATTGTCGTTTTGTTATTGCAAGTTGAATTACCAATCTTCCAGATAATCATTGTTGATTAGAAATGTATCTAATAATTACAATAATTCCAGAAGAGTAACAAATAAGCAAAATTTCATGGCTACCACAGTTCGTATAGATACATATGTAGTAATGGTTGAGACTTAGATTATGTGGAAAGCTTAGAAAATTGGTACTTGAATATACCAAAATGACGAGTAAATATACATATATTTAAACTGGAGTTACAAATGATTATATGATTATAAATGATTACAATTAATATACAGAGCCACAGAGTTAATTCCTACACCTAGTTACCAATTTCGCGTCCTGGTAAACGCCCATCGAAAGATGGAGCAAAGTTCTATCGTCGAGCGAACGTCTAGCACGATCGCGAAACGGTAACGACGATGAAAACGAATTCGGTTCCCCGTGGAAGGCGCGATCCGAATATGTAGCCGAGCGTCGACGGCACATCCGTGATTTTAGTATGACGAACACGATTCGCGCTTCCACGCGTGTCGCTCGACGATCGGAATGTAACTAGCCTTATCAGAAACTTACCGCTGCCGTGATGCCCGAAGTGACCGTTGGGGATGTGACGTTGTCATCGTCGCCGTGGTCATCGTCGTCATCGTACAAGCGTTTATCGTAACAGAGTATGCGGTCGTCCAACATCCGCGCGAAACCGGAAACAGAACGAGGAAAAGGAGAGAGAAGGGACACGATAAAAGGAACAGGAAGGGATGAGGAAGGGGCCATCGATGCACGGGAAAGGGGGGAGGAATGAAAAAAGGGAGCGTTTTAAGTTAATCCATAGTTAACGTCGAAGTTGGTCTTAATCTTAAGTTAGTTCATCCTACGATGAAAATTATCTCCGTGAGTT